>NC_045796.1:58470716-58771467 GCF_009873245.2 Balaenoptera musculus | reverse complement strand
CAGTTCACAATTTTTCTAAGCTCTTTCGAATGTGGTGTGTTTGCTTCACTACTTTACTTAGCTCTTACCTCCTTCAAGGTATTTTATTCTGGGTGTTTCAGAATACTTGCAATGGAGATTTTTTACTTAGATTGATTAGGAAAGCCGCAAACCCAGGATCAGCGGAGAGAGCTAGTAAAATAATAAAATCCCTGCTTAAAAACAAACAAGCAAACAAAAACCCTTTCTAGCTACTTCTTCCTCAGTAGGACACTCTATTTACCTCCAAATTACTCCTCTCATTTTAAACAACTTGTCTAGTTAATTTCCTGTGTGTGATCACTGAGACTATAAGTGAGGTTCATTTTCTTATCTACATCATGTAGGTAATTAAAGGAAATTGAAAGTGGGCAGTGAAGCTTTTATGCAACTGGGATTGAAGCTGAATGGAGGGCAGCGAGGTCAGTGGAGTCCATTATATTTTTATGTGAGAGGCTGGTTTGTCTACCCTGTCCTTGTTTATTTAGTGTTGGCTGGACAGGCTACTAACTGCAAATCTATGTCTCTGATTTGCTCAGCTGTCCTTGAATAAAGACATTTTCCCTGCAAATGCTGAATGACAGTGATTGACAACCTATGATAAACTCTGCTTGCAACCCCTGCTACTGTCTTCAGATTGCAAAAGAGAAATCAGAATAAAGAAACATCTTTCATAATCACATCAAATGGGTCCTGCTGTTCACTCAATAGTTTTCCTTTTGTTTCCCTTTTCATCACAAACCTCAATCTGTTCTACAAATGCCATAAACTCAGCTACTCCACATAAAGTAAAAAATTAAAAAAACCCCGCAAACATATGTATGTATGCCACTACATTTTGCTTGTATATTCACACTGATTTTAGTTTACTGAGGATACACACTCTTACGTAATGGTTTGTTCACACCACTGTATCACTAACTTATTTGCTTGTTCTCTGAAGGACAATCTGGCAAATCTACACTGCTGAGGTATGTCTTTTAGTGATTAGCTGGCACTTGGGTTTAGTGAGGACTCTCGTAGCATTATTCAATATGTAACTCTTATATGTCCTTGTGGCCCTTAAATCCACTGATTGTACAGCTTACTTTTTAGATTCGTTAATAAGAAGCTTATCAAATACTTAAAATCTACTTTGCTTTTTCTCTTTAGTGAGCGTGTGTAAACAAGTGAATTCTGTTTGACTGTGTATGTGTGAGTGTGTTTATTCTAGGTGCAGTAACTATATGAGTCTGCTTTACCTAAGCAAATTACTGAGGTAAGAAACAGCCAGAATGGATTCATGTGTGGTTTCGTGTAAGCATTACGTAACAGTAAACTAGTACTTTTATGTTGCTGGACTCAGCACTGCCTACGCTGAACTCACTAAGTAGCTGGTAAGAGGGCACTTGAACAGTGGGGATGGTAACCTGATCAAGTGAGGGACTAAAGAAGCTTTATGCTATAACTTAATCTCTGTCATGGGAAAAGCAAAACTTATAAAGTTAATGAGTTCTAGACTTTAAGTAGCACTTGATTAATTTGTAACATTCTGAGGCGTTAAAACAAACCAAAATTATTTTCTCACATTCCAGTGCTGTCTTTTGGCCACTGAAGCTGTAGAAAAAGCATTTCAGTAAATTTCCCTGATAGGAACCCTGTTTAATTTCTGTGCCTCTCTGAAGTATTAAATTAATTGTATATTATATATTTTATAATAATATTTGAAAAATAATCTGGCATTTACCAAGCCAGGTCCAGATATATTAAGGGATAAAAAAATATGCCTCATATTTTTATCTTTATTATTTCAGATTACCTTTTATTCAATCATTAATCTATGAAAAAACTGACATAACTTGTTTTTAAAATCAAATCTATGTATATAATTAGTATGGTTTCTAGCACTTATGATTCTTACTTTTATTCAAATTATCTATTCAAAGTAAATAAATCATAAGAATAAAGTATATCTCTAAAATAAAAGACTGCTATAAACTAGACTTACATGGAACTTACAATAACCTCAAAATGCAGTGAAAGGTATACTAGGAATGAACTTAATAAGATTACAAGTTAAAAAAAAAAGTAAAAAAAGAGCCCTTGGTTATAAAACATTTATTGGAAAATGATAAAACTAAGATCTAGTTAAGCAATAAAATATTTGTCCAATATGCATACAATTTGCTTCACTAAAATGAAATATCAAAATAATTTTATTATATGCAGATGGCAAACATGAAAACACTGACAGATGTAATTATAATTACTCATAGATCTATGTGTGTTTCCTGTCAGGGCTTATATGAGAATATGTGTCTGATTTGTATCAATGTCTTAAACTTATGGACATATGTTTGGCCTTCAACCAGTTAGGGCAAGCACAGAATCATTTGCCAAAAATAAATATGCACAAGAAATAATACCTTACTCTTTCCAGTGTAAGAATGACCACCTGGTTGACAGCTGGATTTTAAGGGATCTTACAATAGTGAGTACCAGCAGGTCTGTTGTGGTTAAAATAATTTCAGTGGTAAGAATTCCATCAGAAACTTCTATTTCCCAGGATTTATAGCTAAGTCCTTAAAAAATTGTTCTTTGATGAAACTTAAAAAAAAATTCCTCAGTTTTCAAGGATATAATAAAAATGCCTTACAGCTTAACAATGTTTAGATATTTTCCTCTTAAGGCTATCAGGTTTGAATCCTAAAAGGGAATAACTGAGATTAACAGTAATACATAATAATTATGTATGGTTAAATGTCACACTTTGCAATCTATCTTTAAAAGCTAGACAACAAACAAAACAAAGTTTTGGTTTTTTTTTAACCACCTTGCTTCTGTCTTTAAAACTTCATATTTTTTTTTTTTTTTTAAAGCTGCGTTTTTTTTTTAATAGCTACTTTATTTATTTATTTATTTTTGGCTGTGTTGGGTCTTCGGTTCGTGCGAGGGCTTTCTCCAGTTGCAGCAAGCGGGGGCCACTCTTCATCGCGGTGCGGGGACCGCTCTTCATCGCGGTGCGCGGGCCTCTCACTATCGCGGCCCCTCCCGCTGCGGGGCACAGGCTCCAGACGCGCAGGCTCAGTAGTTGTGGCTCACGGGCCCAGCCACTCCATGGCATGTGGGATCTTCCCAGACCAGGGCTCGAACCCGTGTCCCCTGCATTAGCAGGCAGACTCTCAACCACTGCGCCACCAGGGAAGCCCTAAACTTCATATTTTTATTAGGGTGACTTTCTTTATAATTTGCATTTCTATAGGCTATGAGATAATATCAAATAAAAAACAAGCAAAAAACTAAAAGATAAAAACCAAAGTGGAAACATTAAAACACTTCTAATCTACTTATTATCCACTGAGTATCTTTCTTCCAGGAGTTAAGATATACATATACAAAAAGTAAAATAAATCTAAAAGTGAAATATCAAAATAGGCCAATATACAAGAAATATCACAAGATAATACAGGAGTGATTGATGAATGAATGAAACAGACACTGGTGTCATGAATTTAGAAAAAGTAACAACCACTGCATCCGAATAAGGGAATATTTTAAGAGGGAGCTGAGCCAAGATGCATGGATGAATGTTAGATACATTGTCCAGGTGGGAATCATAGGCAAAGGTGTGAAGTTGAGCATATATATAGCATGTTTAAAGGTGAGAGAAGGTTCAGGTAAAAAAGGATGGTTGTGGAGAGCCTTGATACCCAGGTTAAGGAAGTAATGCTGTATTATATGCATCATTTTAGATTTTTGAGGGGAGAAATGATGCAAATGATGTTTTTTTCTTTTTTTAAAAATAAATTTATTTATTTTATTTTTGGCTGCGTTGAGTCTTCGTTGCTGCACACGGGCTTTCTCTAGTTGCAGCAAGCAGGGCTACTCTTTGTTGTGGTGTGCGGGCTTCTCATTGCGGCGGCTTCTCTTGTTGCAGCGCCTGGGCTCTAGGCGTGCGAGCTTCAGTAGTTGTGGCACGTGGGCTCAGTAGTTGTGGCTCATGGGCTCTAGGGTGCAGGCTCAGTAGTTGTGGTGCACAGGCTTAGTTGCTCCATGGCATGTGGGATCTTCCCGGACCAGGGCTCGAACCCGTGTCCCCTGCATTGGCAGGCAGATTCTCAACCACTGCACCACCAGGGAAGCCCACAAATGACGTTTTAAAACATCATTGTAAATTGGCAGGGATGAGTTGGGTGGATTAGAGAGAGAGAGAAACTAAAGCAGGAAGATCATTTAGGAGACTGGTTAGCACAATTGTTTAGAAATGGGGTGATGGGAACCCAGACAGGAGCTGAACAGTGAACGTTCTTTAAAAAAGGGAGAAACAAAAAAATTAAGAAGGAACCGTCTTGGTAACTGGTTTAATACGTGGAATTGGGGAGGAGAAAAGTAGGAGTCATGGATTACTTGAAGGAATTCATCTTGGGGGTATGAAAGAATGCAAATACAACTGACAGACAAAACAAGGACAGGAATTCTGGGAATAATGAAGAGCAAGATTGAGACATTCTCGTTTGGGTCACAGAGGGACAATGAAATGGGAATGTCCACTGAACAAGCAGAAGTTGGAACTGGAGTTCATAAGAGAGGTCGAGACTGGTGACTATGCTATGAGATTCACCCGTTTAAAGGTAACACTTAAAACTGTAATTGTGGTGTGGCCTGAGAAAGTGAGTACATGGGAAAGCAAAAAAAAAAAAAAAAATTGAGAACAACTAGAGTTAGACACAGGAAGAGGAGCCAATGTCAAATCATAAGAAAAAGAACTGGATAAGATGTGAAAGTGCATTTTTAAGGATGAAGAGAGTATCAAGAAGTAACTCATGTCAAATGCTATAAAAAGATCAAAGAGAACGAGCACTACGAAAAGACAATAGCACTGAATAATTACGAGGGCACTGGGGCCTCTGAAAAATTTGAATAATAGCAATCCATATTATAGGAAGCTATGAATAAATGGATTGAAAAGAAATGGAAAGTTGAAATTTCATTTTTTATTTTGCACCGAATGGGAGAAAGAAAATAAGATGGTAATTCAAGGAGGATGTTAAAACCAAATAAAGAGGTTTCTTCTTCTCCCCAGACTAAGGGTGACCTATACATGTTTAGAAGTACACCTTGTTAAGTTAAAAAAGTTGTTTCAAAGTTTATAAGAAACAACATCAAGAGACCTACTGAGAAAATTATACAACAAAAAAGTTATGAGGGGGAGAACCAGTGGAGTACTAGAGCCAGCTTGTGAGAATCAACTGTTATCTATTTTAAGAATATACTGCATTTTGTTTATTCATAGTTTGTGTTGTTCCCACTTTTTGGCTACTATGAATAATGCTCCTATGAACATTTGTGTACAAGTTTTTGTCTGAACATGTTTTAATCCTTTTGGGTATATACCTAGGATTGAAACTGATACACCATATGGTAATTCTGCTCAACGTTTTGAGGAACAGCCAAACTCTTTTCCAAAGTGGCCGCACCATTTTACATTCCCACCAGCAATGTATGAGAGTTCCAGTTTCTCCATATCCTCGCCAACATTTGTTATTGTTTGTCTCTTTGATTATAACCATCCTAGTGAGTATGAAGTGGTATCTCATTGTGGTTTTAATTTGTATTTTTTTAATAATTACTGATACTAAGCATCTTTTTATGTGCTTTTTAGCCATTTGTGTATCTGCTTTGGAGAAATGTCTACTCAGATCCTTTTTAATTGAGCCATTTATCTTTTTATTATTGAAATTTAAAAGTTGTTTATATATTCTGGATGCAAGTCTTTTATCAGCTATATGATTGGCAAATACTTTCTTCCATTTGGTGAAAGTGAAATACTTTCTTTCCACTTCCTTGTTGGTAACACTTGCAGCACAGGAACTTTTTTGATGAAGTCCAATTTATCCACTTTTTTTCTTTTGTTACTTGCACTTTTGGTGTTTTATCTAAAAAGCCATTACGTAACCGAAGGTGAGGAAAATTTACACCTATGTTTTCTTCTAAGAGTATTATAGTTTTAGCTACTATATTTAGGTCTATGATCAATTTAGAGTTAATTTTTGTGTATGGTGTGAGGGAGGGATCCAATTTTATTCTTTTGTATGTATATATCTAGTTATCTCAGTAGCATTTGCTGAAAAGACCATTCTTTCTCCATTTTATTGACTTGGCACCCTGGTAGAAAATCAACTGACCATAACTGTAACAGTTTATTTCTGGACTCTCGATTCTATCTCATTGATCTATATGACTATGCTTTTGCCATACTATTTTGATCAGACTAGCTTTGTAGTAAGTTTTCAATCAAGAAGTGTGAGTCTTCCAACTTTGCTCTTCTTTTTCAAGATTGTTTGGCTATTTGCCTTGCATTTCCATGTGAACTATAGTATCAGCTTCTCAATTTCTGAAAAAAGCTGGGATTTTGATAGGAATTGTGTTGAACCTGTAGATGAATATGAAGAGTATTGCCATCTTAACAACATTAAGTCTTCTGATTCATGAACATGGGATATCTCTTCATTTATTTAGATCTTTAATTACTTTCAACAGTGTTTTATAGTTTTCAGTGTACAGGACTTACACTTCCTTGGTTAAATTTAATCCTAAATATTTTACTTTTTGATGCTGTTATAAATGAAATTGTTTTCTTGATTTTACTTCATATTGTTCATTTCTAGCATAGAGCAATATAATTGATTTCTGTATATTGATCTTGTATCCTAAAATCTTGCTAAACATTTTTATTAACTCTATTAGTATTTTGGTGAATTCCTTAAGGCTTTTCTATATACAAGATCATGTCTTCTAGAATTGGAAATAGTTTTACTTCTTCTTTTCCAATTTGGATGCCTTTAATATCTTTTTCCTCTCTCATTGCCCTAGCTAGAGTCTCCAATACAATGTTAAATAAAATGGTGAGAATGGACATCTTCATCTTGTTCCTGATCTTAGGAAGAAAGCATCTAGTTTTTCATCATTCAGCGTGATGTTAGCTGAGGATTTTTTGTTGATGCCCTTTGTCAGGTTGAGGAAGTTCAATTCTATTCCTTTTTGTTGAGTGTTTTCATCGTGAAAGGGTGTTAGATTTTGTCAAATGTTTTTTTCTCTGTCTATTGACATGATCATGTGGTTTTTTTCCCTTTCTATTAAAATGTGAATTACATTAATTGCCTTTTGGATGTTAAAACAATCTTGTATTCCTGGAATAGATCCCATTTGGTCATGGTGTATAATCTTCTTACTCAGCTGCTGGATTTGGTTTGCTAGTATTTTGTTGAGGATTTTTTATCTATAGTCACAAGGGACATTAGTCTGAAGTCTTCTTGTGATATCGTTGTCTGGTTTTGGTGTCAGGGTAACACTGGCTTCCTAAAATGAGTTGGGAGGTGTACTCTCATATTTTTGAAAGAATTTATATAGAATTGATATTAACTCTTACAATGTTTGGTGGAATTCATCAATAAAGTCATCTGAGCTTGGACTTTTCTTAGTGGGAAGTTTTGAAGTTACTAATTCAATCTCTTTCTTGTTATAGGTCAAATTTAGATGTTCTATTTCTTCTTGAGTAAATTTTGGAAGCTTGTGTCTTTTTAGGAATTTGTCCATTTCATCTACATTATACAAATTTTTGGCATATAGTTGTTTATAGTATTCCCTTATAATCCTTTTTACTTATGTGAAGTCACTAGTAATGACCTCTGTTTCATTACTGGTTATAGTGACTTGAATGTTCTATTTTTCTTGATGAGTTTAGGTAGAGATTTGTCATTTTTGTTGATCTTTTAAAAGAACAAACTTTTGGTTTTATTGACTTTCTCTACTGATTTTATATTCTCTAGTTCATTTATTTCAATGCTAATCTTTATTCTATGCTTCCTTTAGCTTGTTCTTCCTTTTCCAGCTCCTTAAATTAGGTTAGGTTATTGATTTCAGATATTCTTTAATACAGGCATTTTCAAGTATAAATTTCCAAAGTCATGTTCTTTCTATTATGTAGGGGTTTTTGTCATCTGAGTATTCATTATCTAAGTCTGCTACAAAGTTGTGCAAGCAAGCAAGAGTCATAACTATTCTTTTTTTTTTTTTGGTCACACCACGCAGCATGCAGGATCTTAGTTTTCTGACCAGGGAGCGAACCTGTGCACCCTCTAGTGGAAGTGTGGATTCTTAACCGCTGGACTGCTAGGGAAGTCCCCAACTATTCTTAAATATTTCAACCAATTAAAAATTAGTCATTTTAGCATTCTTCCTGATTGAACATTATCATTTATCCCTAGCCATCAGTCAACAATTTTGTCAGTCTCTGTCTAAAATCAATTCAACAATACAATGCAAAACAAATTAAAAAAATGACTGCAAAGTAAAACTAAACATCTTGGTAAAGATGCATTATTTCATTAAGTCAATGAAAGTGATGCTAGAGAAACTGTCTGAATAACATGCAATCCACTGGCAAATGAGAATCAGGAAGAGTTAGGCTGATTAACAACTGAAGAAGAAAAATACATATGAATGATGATACCATAAGTGCTCAAAAGCAAATGATTTCAATATCAAAGTACTGAGATAGGTAATTGGGAAAATTGATGATATCTTTAAGTGTATTTTTGGAAAAAATTGTTTTCTTTAAGATTGTATATTAGGGGACATCCCTGGCGGTCCAGTGGTTAAGACTTCACGTTCCAGTTCAGGGGGTGAGGGTTCGATCCCTGGTCGGGGAGCTAAGATACCACATGACTCGTGGCCAAAAAACCAAAATATAAAACAGAAGAAATATTGTAACCAATTCAGTAAAGACTTAAAAAAAAGGTTCACATCAAAAACTTAAAAAAAAAAATATTGTATGCTAAAAGTTAAACCCAAAGTAAAAAGCATTATACCCTGATACATAATTATGTTAGAAAAATTGTGTCTTTCGAAAATTGTGTCATTTTGAAAGTGTGCCGCAAAAAATCACCACAAACAAAATAAATTTGATTCAGCCTTTAAGAGTTAGCAAAGATATGTTAGTTGAGATATAAGTTCAAATTCTGTTGAATATAAAAGAAAATGAACTTTTCTCCACAGCTTTTAGTTTCATTTTTTAAGATAAAATTTATTTTCTTCAATTAAATGGTCTTCCTTCTCCCCACTTACTATAAAATATTAGGCTTTCTTTTAAGTAGATTAAATTTTAGTGGCTTTTTCTACAGACTAGTATCCTCAGTTTTCTAGTACTGCCTCTTCTTTGACTCTTTCCATCTTAGTGCAATGGTGTAACAAGGCTCCCAATTAATTAGATTTTGAATGTGGTATAAATTCTGTGCTTTAATAAAAATACGATTATGTACAAATCTCCCAGTTCACAATCAAGTGAGTAATTCTATATATTTGTATAAAAATGTTGCGCTAAATCTCTGTTTCAATGGCCTGAAAGTCTTAACACAGTTTACCAAGAGGGAGAACATGACACCACTGGTAAAAATCTGAATTTCAAGCTACAACGGGGTATGTAGATCTGCATATTTGAACATATGGTGAATATATTAAATGCATCATAGAATTCTATCTAGACAGTATTATCATTATTAATACAAATATAAAATTTAATTTTTATAAATGGTTGCTCCTCAGGATAGTTTACCAATATCAAGAAACTAAAAGCTACAAAGAACACATGTAACAGTAATAGTAAAACTTGTGAAATAGGTCAGTGCACAAATACAGCCTTGTAAGTTTCAAAAAAAAAAAATTTCTCTTCCTAGATGTCTAATCAACAAACTCATTGATGATGTGCAGAGTTTGGAAGAAGAGACACCTGTGCCATAGCACCTAGAGTGAAAGAAAGTCAGCCATATTGACTGGATGGCTCCTACTGGTACTGGAGAAACAGCTTAGGGTATTTCTCCAAATGTATTAGATTTTATTGTTTTTTATTCACTAAGTAGAAAGTTCCTTTTCTAAAATCTATTTAAATAGTCTAAGGGAACTTCGGATTTATTTGAAATGCAAAAATCTAGATTCTCAGAGGATACTTACTGAAATGGTAGCTTGCATACATTAGTGTATATATGAACTATTCCATCAAGAAGCAAAGTCTGCATTGATTAGGAAGAAAAATGTAGATATCCCTAAAATTTCCAAAAAATTTTGATAAGTATTCCAATTATCTGCTTGGATTCAAAAATGTACTGCTTACAATTAAGGACTGATTCAACAAACAATTTCTATTCTCTCTTGAAACAATGTTCCTTATGGAGAGAGTCAAATGACGCTACAGAATTAATCACATGATTCGCAAGGCCTGTCTGAAAAGGACAAATGAAGAAACTAAAAATTTGTGGGATTTTGAGTTTCTTGTTTAGGCTAGGTATAGTATTTATTATATTTTCTTCTGAGTGGGACAGGTAGCTGACAACAAGAGCTGGCTTATTTGGTACAGGTTGGGGGAACAATTATTTAAATTTATTAGCAGTCATTACTACTTCAAAAATTATTAACAAATGGCTCTGGGCTTCATCCTAACTCCTCAGTTAGTTCTCTAGTCCCTCTGAGACTTGCTTAACTCTCATTCCATGTTATGTCCTCTGGCTATTTCTTCATGACTGGAAAGCCTTCCTGACCCGCACAAATCCTGCATTTTGTAGGAGCCTCTTCCATGAAGTACTGGTTTTTGCATTCTACTTAGTGCTTTTTAAAATGTATATCTCCTCTTGGACTACAAAATGGTCTTGGTAAAACAAGATTGGGACTCATTATTAACAAAAATCCAAAAGTTAACCAAAAGAAAGGTGTGTAAGGTGTGACTAGAGTCACAGGAGGGACTGATTTTAAATAAATATCCCAGAACATAGGTATGTCATGCTACGCAAAATAAATATCCTGACAGGGTATAAATTCCTTTCAATAAGGCTTTTGTCACTCAAAACATTTTGAAACTTCTTTTTTGGCACTGCAGTCAGAATGACTTTAGGAACTACACATTATCTTGTAGTCACAACCAATTTTACAACCAAAAATTATACTCTCTGACTTCATCAATCAAATTTAGTCTTCTGACTAGGCTTCCAATAACTGCCTGTCATTTTCTCAAAACAAAAGCAAGCATCCAAACAAAAAAGTACCATTAATGAATGTCTACTTGTACCCAATATAATCAACAGAACGTGCCATGGGCCTGGAAGAAGTACATATTTTTTTGTAATAAATGTAGTAAATATCTTTTATAGATAAATAATCTTAAGAAGACAATAGCTACTGGATGTATAAGTTCTGTTTTTAAAAAAGTCACCTAACTTTATTTTGAAGCCTATATTAATTGCTCAAAACTATGAACATACTGATGGATCATATAATAAGATACAGGGAACAGGTGTCACATAGAAATCATACATTGAGAGAATAAAAATAAAACCATTAAAAAATAGACGGGATATACATTAAAAAAAAACAAAAAAACAAAAAACCAATCCTGCCAATCAGATAGCTAGTGTCATAACTTTCTGGTAATATACTTAAGTGGGTACTTTAGGCATCTAACTTTGAGTCTGTTTAGGCAGAAAGATTTTGCTTTTGTTCACGTTTGTAAAAATTAAATATTTTGTTATTAACTCATAAAAGTAATTACTTCCTCATATTTAGAGTTACCAATATTTTGGCTCCAGGGCAAACTTCTAAGAAGTTATATTTAAAGACAACAAAGAAAAACAGAGATTTTCAGTACCAGATGTCTGGGAAGATCCCATTTGGATTTGAGCTACTTAAATTTGCAATCATGTATTTATACATCTAACAGAGCTTCTGTTTCTCCCAGAATCAGAAAATTAACTAGCTTTGTAGCATCTTCCTTGATCTGCCACCCGTGCCCTGAGGATTAGAGACTCCACCTGAGCTTGTTTTACAAGCATAACAGAAAAAATTAATCTCTGCTGGCAGCGCTCCCACTGGGATACTGATGAATAATGATATCCCTCTTTTGCTGCCCTCTCAGTCCACTAGAAAAGCCACTCTAACCCGGCAACGTGGAAACTGCTGAAACCATTCCAGCTGTGGATTAGCAGGCAGTCAAGCATCCATCTGCTCTGTGTGAATCAAAAGAAAGCAAATATGCATTCTTATGGCTAAAGTCATATTCAAATCCCATAACATCCTGTAGGAATATCTGTATTTATATCTACCTACCTACCTACCTACTCGATCACAGGCAATCACATACTGTAAGCTAAATTAACCCAATTCCTCAATTTAGTTTGCATTTCCTTGGTGCTTGAAATGTTGGAAAGTAGAGTACAGGTTCAGAGTTTATAAAGTATAGGTCTTAAGTTCGGTATTCATATGGGGCTGATTAACTCAAAATTAAACTTTTAGAGTGCAATATGAGAATACATTAGGCATATACACTTTTCCAGATTCTCAGATGTAGCAACCAACTACTTGTTTCAAAAAGAAAAATAAGGCTGTAAAATCAGTTTCTGACAAAGCGTTACACAGAGAAACCTTTGATTTCATTTGGCTTTATTGTACTGACACACTGATGTAGTGGGTACCTGTGGACATTTGCCTGCTCTAAAACTGAAAGAACCATTGCTTTTGGTCTGTAAATAGCAAAATTCAGTTTATCAGGACTCTGTCAGCTCTTTTTTTAATGAGGCCTCTAGCATTTTAATATACCCATAATGTAATGATAATTGATGTTTATAATGATAGCTTCAAGACTCTGCAAGATCTTTATGGGTCTTCTGAATGATCAAAGAAAAATGTTTTCAGCACAGTTCTAAGAGTATTCTATAGCATTAAAGTTCTTTGAATTCTGAAATCCATATAAGACATATATTCAGAAATTTTATTAACAAAAATATTTTAAATAATTATCACAGCTTATTTCCATTCTATAATAAAAAAAGAAAAGAAAAAAGCCCATGCTGCTTTTAAGCTAGTCTGGTATTACCCACATGACTTTGGTGTGGGTCCCAAGTGACAATTAATTAATCTTTCCTTTTTCTCTGGTTTTACTTGCAATTCACTGGTTATTTCGATGTCTTACTGATTCTTTCCTTTCCCACTTCTCTTCCTCCTTCACTGACAAAAAAAGTAAAAGTAGTTCAACGTTACAACCCTTTCTGTGCTCTCAGCCCAGCTGAGCAATACATTGCCAGCTCAGTCACCGGTTCTGCAAGACAGTTTATTTGTTCATTTGTCAGTAGAAGATGACACCTGTCTGGCATTTGTCTTACAAATTTGCTGACACTGTTTAATAAATAACAGAAAATACCTACAGAGATGGAATGGAGGACCTACGTTTTAGTAAGTTGAAGCGAGTGTATATAGAAGAATTCTCTGTTGCCAATGGAAATCTTTAAAATCCTTAAAACAGATTATAGTGCTTCTGCCAAAGTGTATTATCCTTCCGAACTACATACAAAATAATGACTAGAACATAAGTTTGTGTAGAATTTATGCATCTGAGGAGAATGACATTAAATCCTTCTTACCTTCCAGATTTTTTTGTTTCGTGTTTTTTTTTGTTTTTAAAGCAAGGTAAGTTCTAACTTTCTGACATAATCAAACCTCTGAGACATGCTTAAATTCTATTGGATTGTCAGCTGGAAAACATTGTAAAATAAGTGAAGCTCTTTTTTAGGAGAACGTAAAAATAAAATGCAGATGGTGTGAATAATACTACTGTAATAAAGACCATCTCGATGTATTTTATTTGGTAGTAACAACACGAATTTTTAGAATACATGTACACATGAGAATGGGGCACATCCATTTCTTTGGGTTGAGAAATCAAAAGATATTCAGCTTTTAATGTATCTCTGGAGAGGAAATTCCTCTAGGTTTCTGCCATATGTATACGGCTCGGCATAAGAGTATTCATTTTAGTCCTTCTCACAGTGGGAAGACTATAGTTTGCTAAGAATTATTAATCACTATTTATATCTTTTTCTTGAACGAGCTTTTCAAAACTATTCAGTTAATTAGTAAGTTATCCTCTATTGTCTAACAAGGCAAGCTTTATAAATATCTCAATAGTAGAATTCACATATAGGGAGGGCTATATGAAAACATATCAAAACAAAAACCACTTTCCCCACTGATTCACTTTCAAAAACTTAAGTTTAAGTGATTATAAATTATTCTTAAAGAGATATTGGTCTTGTAAGAAAAGTTTTCCAGTGTTTTTTTTTTCTATTATAAGTAATGCTGGGATGAACATCCGTGTACATATATCTTGACTTGTTTCCTCAGGACAGATTCCTAGAAATGGAATTACAATGCCATGGAGCAGAAATTTTTTAAAGCTTTCTTTCTTTTTTTTTTTAAACTTTGATAGATATTGTCGAATTTCTTTCTAGAAAGTTTGGGTCAACAAAGACTCTATTTAGCAGCGTCTGGGAATGTTGCAACTCACAGCACACGCACCATCAATGGATATTATCCTTTTTGAATTTCCAACAATTTAACAGGCTAAAATGATTGCTATTTTTTTGTTTCAGTTAATATTTCCTTGATTACTGAGAAGTCTGAGGGTTTATTTTTTATGTTTGTTAAAAATGAATTTGTTTTTCTGTAAGTTGTTATTCAATGCCTTCTTTTCATTTTATCATTGGAGTCATAGTGGTTGTTTTCTCAATTTTTTGATTTAAAAAATTAAAATATATTACCCTTTTGATATAATTAAAAATAATAATGACAAATATTAATGCTTTAAAAATTTTATATATAGAGACATGCATATATTTTATATTTTTATGTAGGCAAATTCATTCATTTCCTTTTATAATTTCTTCAATTCCTTTATGCTTTTTGTTTCTTCCCCTCTCCCTTGAAATTTAAACATTCTTCTTGGCTTTGATCCTTAACCTGACTGAATTTTATTCTGGTATATGCTATGAAATTAGACTGTAACGAATATTTTTCCAAAATGTTACAGAATTTACCCAACAATATCCGTTGAATAAACTACCCCTTAACCCATGATTTTATGATGTTTTCCTTTTATTTGGTTAGTGCGTCACACAGATTAAGTGAGATAGGTCTTGACCAATGTGTGAAAACAATCCTGGCTGAGGTGGGAAAGGAGGCATTCCAGGCCTATGAAGCAGAAGGAGCTCCACAGAGATGCAAAAGGGGAAGAGCAGTGGAAGAGGGAGGCTGCTTTTACTCTAGCCTATCCTGGAGCTGGCTCAGAATAGTCTCATATGGCAAGCCAAGGAGTCAGAATTTATGTTATGAGGTGTTTTTCAGTAGAAGAGGATAATGATATTTGTCCTGTGTTGGTATGATTTATATAAATTATAATAAATCAACTACTAGAAGTTTTTATCAACGTTAAAATATTACTATTAATAAAAACTAGTAAAAACAGAGATGAATGATTATCATATGGTAATGTATTGAGGCTTTACACACATTCTTTTATTTAATCTTCCCCTTTATTTTATAGAGGAGCATGGAGCTTGGAGAGATTAAATGACTAACCCAAGGTCACATAGCTAGAAAATGACAGAGTCAGGTCTGTGTGACTCTAAAGCCCATGTTCTTAATAACTAGACCTTCAGCATACTCTAGACATGCTGGTACAACTTACACTTTTGAAATAGTTAATATCAAACTATAATTACTTCTTAGACATAGGCCTTTTCCCTCTTTGAAGGCAGGGACCATATCTTAATTATCTTTGTCCTCTTGCACCTAACACAGTAGGTGCTAAATAAGTACTTCCTGGCCTGTTGAAGATGTGTGTTTAAGAATGTCTGTAGGATAGTGATATAGGTATAGAACAGATGATAAGCTTCCAAATAAGAGAAAATGACAGACAAGCAAGACAAAGTGTAACTCGTAAGGGATGCAAAGAAGAAACTTAAGTAGAGGAAGGAAGCGATTAGAGAAGTGCGGGAAAAAAAGGTACGGTCATTTACTTCCCCGTTAAAAATTAAAATGAAGCAATGCATTATTTGTGTATCAAAAATGTTAATTTTTGAAAAGCTATATTTAGCAACTACCTAGACTTTAAATATGGCCCCCTCCCCCAAGCTTCATATTAAGCAATGTAATGTTTACCTAACTGTTCAGGAAGAGAAACTATTATATAACAGCCCAACTTAGAGCTGGCATTACTAATGAACTATATTAAATTGACCAACGCTTTAACTGCAATTGAATGAAGAGAATTTTTCCAGATGAATATATGCCTAATAAAATGGCCAATTTGATTTGCCTGATTTTTCTGTCAGGCAGGTTCCAATGGCTTCCTGGCTGTTTTACAGCTTTCTACTTAGTCCCAAAAGAAAGAACATTTTTCTTACTAATATAGCTTCCTCATAGATTTCAAGTCCAAGTTCCTAATTCAAAGAAGTGCTAATCTATTTGCAAAGCATCTTAGTGAAGGAGTAATCACCCAGCCATAATCACTATCACAAATCATAATTACTTTATGATTTCTTCTAATTACTAAGTGGTTTTTAACAACTATAAATAGATGAGCACTCTTAGGAGCACAGACATTGGTCTGGAAGTCAGGGTAATGTTTCATTAAAGAGTCGTAGTGCTTTTTTATTTGGAGGTAGGATAATGTGGCAGTGGGGAATCATTACTTTAACAGACTTTGTCACTCCCCCGTGGTATGCTAAAACCCAGAACCATGGTCTCCAGTAAAATATTAACCTGGGGAGAAAGGCAGAGGCAATAAGGGAATAAGAGCAGAACAACCTAAGAGAGAAAACTCAGAAAAATGACAGTGTGATCAAGAATACCAAGATCTCTCTGGAGAGATAGACCATGTTCTTGGATTGGAAGAATCAATTTTGTGAAAATGACTATACTACCCAAAGAAATCTAAAGATTCAATGCAATCCCTATCAAATTACCAATGGCATTTTTTTTACAGAACTAGAACAAAAAATCTTAAAATTTGTATGGAGACACAAAAGACCCCAAATAGCTAAAGCGGTCTTGAGGGAAAAGAACGGAGCTGGAGGAATCAGACTCCGTGACTTCAGACTATACTACAAAGCTACAGTAATCAAGACAATATGGTACTGGCACCAAAACAGAAATATACATCAATGGAACAGGATAGAAAGCCCAGAGATAAACCCACACACCTATGGTCAACTAATCTATGACAAAGGAGGCAAGGATATACAATGGAGAAAAGACAGTCTCTTCAATAAATGGTGCTGGGAAAACTGGACAGCTACATGTAAAAGAATGAAATTAGAACACTCCCTAACACCACACACAAAAATAAACTCAAAATGGATTAGAGACCTAAATGTATGACCGGACACTATAAAACTCTTAGAGGAAAACATGGGAAGAACACACTTTGACATAAATCATAGCAAGATCTTTTTTGATCCACCTCCTAGAGTAATGGAAATAAAAACAAAAATAAACAAATGGGATCTAATGAAACTTAAAAGCTTTTGCAAAGCAAAGGAAACTACAAACAAGACGAAAAGACAACCCTCAGAATGGGAGAAAATATTGGCAAACAAATCAATGGACAAAGGATTAATCTCCAAAATATATAAACAGCTCATGCAGCTCAATATTATAAAAACAAACAACCGAATCCGAAAATGGGCAGAAGACCTAAATAGACATTTCTCCAAAGAAGACATACAGATGGCCAAGAAGCACATGAAAAGCTGCTCAGCATCACTAATTATTAGAGAAATGCAAATCAAAACTACAATGAGGTATCACCTCACACCAGTTAGAATGGGCATCATCAGAAAATCTACAAACAACAAATGCTGGAGAGGGTGTGGAGAAAAGGGAACCCTCTTGCAGTGTTGGTGGGAATGTAAATTGATACAGCCACTATGGAGAACAGTATGGATGTTCCTTAAAAAACTAAAAATAGAATTACCATATGACCCAGCAATCCCACTACTGGGCATATACCCAGAGAAAACCATAATTCAAAAAGACACATGCACCCCAATGTTTATTGCAGCACTATTTACAATAGCCAGGTCATGGAAGCAACCTAAATGCCCATCGACAGATGAATGGATAAAGAAGATGTGGTACATATATACAATGCAATATTACTCAGCCATAAAAAGGAACGAAATTGGGTCATTTGTAGAGATGTGGATGGATCTAGAGACTGTCATACAGAGTGAAGTAAGTCAGAAAGAGAAAAACAAATGTCGTATATTAACGCATATGTGTGGAACCTAGAAAAACGGTACAGATGAACTGGTTTGTAGAGCAGAAACTGAGACACAGATGTAGAGAACAAACGTATGGACACCAAGGAGGGAAACTGGTGGGGTGGGGGTGGTGGTGGGATGAATTGGGAGATTGGGATTGACATGTATACACTAATATGTATAAAATGGGTAACTAATAAGAACCTGCTGTATAAAAAAAAAAAATTCTAAAATTAAAAAAAAAAAAAAAAAAAATACCAAGATCTCTCAAATGAAGTTACCATATGTTCTTTAGGGGAAAAAAAAAAAAAAAGCAATACTAAAATAAAACTCACTAAAGGATACATGCTGGGGTGAGGGCAAAGTTTTCTTAGAGATCATAAGGAAACCCAGACTGTACTCTTCTTTATCCCTCCAAATATTAATAATGAAATAAAAAGTTTCTGAGTAAGTCCAATAAGGCCAGCCTTTCTGACAGTGGCTAAGTGTTCTGAACCCCTACGAAATGTAAAGCTATTTAGTGTAAGGCAGTTTTGAATGTAAAACAAAAGTAAAACACAAATAATAAACCCAAACTAAAATGTAACACAAAAAAAAACATCTATCTAGATCAAGATATGTTCCAATACGTATCTTATACCTTAGCTGTTCACACTAATCCTGTGATTATAAGTAGGGCAGGTCTGATTGCACATCTTTTAATGAATGGGGAAACTGAGGTTTAGAGAGATGAAATGACTTGCCACTTATACAAAGACTTAAACTGGCCATTGTGAGATTTGAACCCCTGTTTCCTAAATGCAAATACCATATTCATTCCCCCACACTACAGCCACCTCAGTCTATTAATGGCCATCACCCACATTTATAGGTCTTTCTCAACCTCCTCAGTTTCAGCTGATAATCATAAAAAAAATCAAAGCAAAAACAAGGGAATTTCCTCAGCATCTTACCATCTCTTACCAACCTCCTGACACCTATGCCCTAACACTGTCTAGTCTCCTGTTACACTGGATTGTCTCTTCTTCTACCAGAGGCCAATTCTTCCACTTATGTAGTGATTCCTATTTTCCCTTCATTTTCTGAAGGATTTTTTCTCTTTCTTATATCATTTTTTCCCTTTCTGTAGGATCATTTCTATCAGCATATAAATATGCTATAAAATCTTTAAAAAAATAAGGAAATTGATTTCGTATCATCTCCCCTCCCGAGCTCCAAGCAAGAATTAGCTGTTTTTGCTGTCTCTGCTTTCTTAAAACTCATTCTTTCGAGTCCTCTCACATAAGGCTTTTATCTCCTGTGACTCGACGGAAATTACTCGTTAAAGACATCTAGGAGGGGACCTTCAAGATGGCAGAGGAGTATAAGAAGTGGAGATCACCTTCCTCCCCACAAATACATCAAAAATACATCTACTTGTGGAACAACTCCTACAGAACACCTACTGAATGCTAGCAGAAGACCTCAGGCTTCCCAAAAGGCAAGAAACTCCGCACGTACCTGGGTAGGGCAAAAGAAAAAAGAAAAAAGAGAGACAAAAGAATAGGGATGGGACCTGCACCTCTGGGAAGGAGCTGTGAAGGAGGAAAAGTTTCCACACACTAGGAAGGCCCTTCACTGGCGGAGATGGTGGGTGGCGAGGGGAAGCTTCGGAGCCACGGAGGAGAGCGCAGCAACAGGGGTGCGGAGGGCAAAGCGGAGAGATTCCTGCACAGAGGATCGGTGCCGACCGGCACTCACCAGCCCGAGAGGCTTGTCTGCTCACCTGCTGGGGTGGGTCGGGGCTGGGAGCTGAGGCTCGGGCTTCGGAGGTCAGATCCCAGGGAGAGGACTGGAGTTGGCTGTGTGAACACAGCCTGAAGGGGGCTAGTGCGCCACAGATAGCCGGGAGGGAGTCTGGGAAAAAGTCTGGACCTGCCTAAGAGGCAAGAGACCGTTGTTTCGGGGTGCACGAGGAGAGGGGATTCAGAGCACTGCCTAAATGAGCTCCAGAGATGGGCGCGAGCTGTGGCTATCGGCGTGGACACCAGAGACGGGCATGAGATGCTAAGGCTGCTGCTGCAGCCACCAAGAAGCCTGTGTGCAAGCACAGGTCACCACCCACACCTCCCCTCCCGGGAGCCTGTGCAGCCCACCACTGCCAGGGTCCCGTGATCCAGGGACAACTTCCCTGGGAGAACACATGGCGCACCTCAGGCTGCTGCAACGTCACGCTGGCCTCTCCTGCCAGAGGCTCGCCCCGCATCCGTACCCCTCCCTCCCCCTGGTCTGAGTGAGCCAGAGCCCCCTAATCAACTGGTCCTTTAACCCCGTCCTGTCTGAGCAAAGAACAGGCACCCTCAGGTGACCTACATGCAGAGGGAGGGCCAAATCTAAAGCTGAACAACAGGAGCTGTGCAAACAAAGAAGAGAAAGGAAAATTTCTCCGAGCAGCCTCAGGAGCAGCAGATTAAATCTCCACAATCAACTTGATGTACCCTGCATCTCTGGAATACCTGAATAGACAACAAATCATCCCAAAACTGAGGTGGTGGACTTTGGGAGCAACTGTAGATTTGGGGTTAGCTTCCTGCATCTAATTTGTTTCTGGTTGTATGTTTATCGTAATTTAGTATTCAGAGTTTATTATCATTGGTAGATTTGTTTATTGATTTGGTTGCTCTCTTTTTTTTATATATATATATATATATGGATGTATATATTGTTCCTTTTTCTCTTTTTGTGAGTATGTATGTGTATGCTTCTTTGTGTGATTTTGCCTGTATAGGTTTGCTTTTACCATTTGTCCTAGGGTTCTGTCTGTCCGTTTTTTCTTCTTTTTTTAGAATAGTTTTTAGTGCTTGTTATCATTGGTGGATATGTTTATTGGTTTGGTTGCTCTCTTCTTTCTTTCTTTTTTTAATTACTTTTTAATTTTTTAATTTTTAATAGTATTTTAATAGCTTTATTTTAATAACTTTATTTTCTTTCTTTCTTTTTTTTCCTCCCTTTTCTTCTGAGCCGTGTGGCTGACAGGGTCTTGGTGCTCCAGCTGGGTGTCTGGACTGAGCCTCTGAGGAGGGAGAGCCGAGTTCAGGACATTGGTCCAACAGAGACCTCCCAGCCCCACATAATATCAATCGGTGAGAGCTCTTCCAGAGATCTCCATCTCAATGCTAAGACCCAGCTCCACTCAACGACCAGCAAGCTCCAGTGCTGGGCACCCCATGCCAAACAACTAGCAAGACAGGAATACCACCCCACCCATTAGCAGAGCAGCTGCCTAAAATCATAATAAGTTCACAGAAACCCCAAAACACACCACCGAATGTGGTCCTGCCCACCAGAAAGACAAGATCCAGCCTCATGCACCAGAACACAGGCACCAGTCTCCTCCACCAGGAAGCCTACACAAGCCACTGAACCAACCTTACCCACTGGGGACAGACACCAAAAACAATGGGAACTACGAACCTGCAGCCTATGAAAAGGAGACCCCCAAACACAGTAAGTTAAGCAAAATGAGAAGACAGAGAAATACACAGCAGATGAAGGAGCAAGGTAAAAATCCACCAGACCAAACAAATGAAGAGGAAATAGGCAGTCTACCTGAAAAAGAATTCAGAGTAATGATAGTAAAGATGATCCAAAATCTTGGAAATAGAATGGAGAAAATACAAGAAACATTTATCAAGGATCTAGAAGAACTAAAGGGCAAACAAACAATGATGAACAACACAATAAATGAAATTAAAAATTCTCTAGAAGTAAACAATAGCAGAATAGCTGAGGCAGAAGAATGGAAAAGTGACCTGGAAGACAAAGTAGTGGAAATAACTATCACACATCAGAATAAAGAAAAACGAATGAAAAGAATTGAGGACAGTCTCAGAGACCACTGGGACAACATTAAATGCACCAACATTCAAATTATAGGGGTCCAAGAAGATGAAGAGAAAAAGAAAGGGACTGAGAAAATATTTGAAGAGATTATAGTTGAAAACTTCCCTAATATGGGAAAGAAAATAGTCAATCAAGTCCAGGAAGCACAGAGACTCCAATACAGGAGAAATCCAAGGAGAAACATGCCAAGACACATATTAATCAAGCTATCAAAAATTAAATATAAAGAAAAAATATTAAGAGCAGCAAGGGAAAAGCAACACATAACATACAAGGGAACCCCAAAAAGGTTAACAGGTGATCTTTCAGCAGAAAGTCTGCAAGCCAGAAGGGTGAGGCAGGATATATTTAAAGTGATGAAAGGGAAAAACGTACAACCGAAATTACTCTACCCAGGAAGGATCTCATTCAAATTTGACCGAGAAATTAAAACCTTTACATACAAGCTAAAGCTAAGAGAATTCAGCACTACCAAACCAGCTTTACAACAAATGCTGAAGGAACTTCTCTAGGCAGGAAACACAAGAGAAGGAAAAGACCTACAATAACAAACCCAAAACAATTAAGAAAATGGTAATAGGAACATACGTATCGATAATCTCAAATAAACAACCTAACCTTATACCTAAAGCAATTAGAGAAAGAAGAACAAAAAAACCCCACAGGTAGCAGAAGGAAAGAAATCATAAAGATCAGATCAGAAATAAATGAAAAAGAAATGAAGGAAACAATAGCAAAAATCAATAAAACTAAAAGCTGGTTCTTTGAGAAGATAAACAAAATTGATAAACCATTAGCCAGACTCATCAAGAAAAAAAGGGAGAAGACTCAAATCAATAGAATTAGAAATGAAAAAGGAGAAGTAACAACTGACACTGCAGAAATACAAAGGATCATGAGAGATTACTACAAGCAACTATACGCCAATAAAACGGACAACCTGGAAGAAATGGAGAAATTCTTAGAAAAGCACAACCTTCTGAGACTGAACCAGGAAGAAATAGAAAATGTGAACAGGCCAATCACAAGCACTGAAATTGAAACTGTGATTAAAAATCTTCCAACAAACAAAAGCCCAGGACCAGATGGCTTCACAGGTGAATTCTATCAAACATTTAGAGAAGAGCTAACACCTATCCTTCTCAAACTCTTTCAATATATAGCAGAGGAACACCCCCAAACTCATTCTACGAGGCCAACATCACTCTGATTCCAAAACCAGACAAAGATGTCACCAAAAAAGAAAACTATAGGGAATATCACTGATGAACATAGATGCAAAAATCCTCAACAAAATACTAGCAAACAGAATCCAACAGCACATTAAAAGGATCATACACCATGATCAAGTGGGGTTTATACCAGGAATGCAAAGATTCTTCAATATACACAAATCAATCAATGTGATAAACCATTTTAACAAATTGAAGGAGAAAAACCATATGATCATCTCAATAGATGCAGAAAAAGCTTTCGACAAAATTCAACACTCATTTATGATGAAAAACTTCCAGAAAGTAGGCACAGAGGGAACTTTCCTCAACATAATAAAGGCCATATATGACAAACCCACAGCCAACATCGTCTTCAATGGCAAAAAACTGAAACTATTTCCACTAAGATCAGGAACAAGACAAGGTTGCCGACTCTCACCACTGTTATTCAACACAGTTTTGGAAGTTTTAGCCACAGAAATAAGAGAAGATAAAGAAATAAAAGGAATCCAAATCAGAAAAGAAGAAGTAAAATTGTCACTGTTTGTAGATGGCATGATACTACACATAGAGAATCCTAAAGACACTACCAGAAAACTATTAGAGCTAATCAATGAATTTGGTAAAGTAGCAGGGTACAAAATTAATGCACAGAAATCCCTTGCATTCCTATACATTAATGATGAAAAATCTTAAAGAGAAATTAAGGAAACACTCCCATTTACCACTGCAACAAAAAGAATAAAATACCTAGGAATAAACCTACCTAAGGAGACAAAAGACCTGTATGCAGAAAAGAATAAGACGCTCATGAACGAAATTAAAGATGATACAAACAGATGGAGAGATATACCATGTTCTTGGATTGGAAGAAGCAACATTGTGAAAATGACTCTACTACCCAAAGCAATCTACAGATTCAAGGCAATCCCTATCATAGTACCAATGGCATTTTTCACAGAAGTAGAACAAAAATTTCACAATTTGTATGGAAACACAAAAGTCCGCGAATAGGCAAAGCAATCTTGAGAAAGAAAAACGGAGCTGGAGGAATGAGGCTCCCTGTCTTCAGACTATACTACAAAGCTACAGTAATCAAGACAGTATGGTATTGGCACAAAAAACAGAAATATAGATCAATGGAACAGGATAGAAAGCCTGGAGATAAACCCACACACATATGGTCACCTAACCTTTGATGAAGGAGGCAAGAATATACAATGGAGAAAAGACAGCCTCTTCAATAAGTGGTGCTGGGAAAACTGGACAGCTACATGTAAAAGAATGAAATTAGAACACTCCCTAACACCATACACAAAAATAAACTCAAAATGGATTAAAGACCTAAATGTAAGGCCAGACACTATAAAACTCTTAGAGGAAAACATAGGCAGAACACTCTATGACATACATCACAGCAAGATCCTTTTTGACCCACCTCCTAGAGAAATGGAAATAAAAGCAAAAATAAACAAATGGGACCTAATGAAACTTAAAAGCTTTTGCACAGCAATGGAAACCATAAAGAACATGAAAAGACAGCCCCCAGAATGGGAGAAAATATTTGCAAACAAAGCAACTGACAAAGGATTAATCTCCAAAATATACAAGCAGCTCATGCAACTCAATATCAAAAAAACAAACAACCCAATCTAAATATGAGCAGAAGACCTAAATAGACATTTCTCCAAAGAAGATATACAGATTGCCAACAAACACATGAAAGGATGCTCAATTTCACTGATCATTAGAGAAATGCAAATCAAAACTACAATGAGGTATTACCTCACACCGGTCAGAATGGCCATCATCAAAAAATCTACAAACAATAAATGCTGGAGAGGATGTGGCGAAAAGGGAACCCTCTTGCACTGTGGTGGGAATGTAAATTGATACAGCCACTATGGAGAACGGTATGGACGTTCCTTAAAAAACTAAAAATAGAATTACCATACGACCCAGCAATCCCACTACTGGTCATATACCCTGAGAAAACCATAATTCAAAAAGAGTGGGGGCTTCCCTGGTGGCGCAGTGGTTGAGAATCTGCCTGCCAATACAAGGGACATGGGTTCGAGCCTTGGTCTGGGAAGATCCCACATGCCGCAGAGCGACTAGGCCCGTGAGCCACGACTACTGAGCCTGCACGTCTGGAGCCTTTGCTCCGCAATGGCAGAGGCCGCGACAGTGAGAGGCCTGCCCACCATGATGAAGAGTGGCCCCCGCTTGCCACAACTAGAGAAAGCCCTCGCACAGAAACAAAGACCCAACACAGCCATAAATAAATAAATTAATTAATTAATTAAAAAAACAAACAAACAAAAACCAAAAAGAGTGATGTACCACAATGTTCATTGGAGCTTTATTTAAAATAGCCAGGACATGGAAGCAACCTAAGTGTCCATCGACAGATGAACGGATAAAGAAGATGTGACACATATATACAATGGAATATTACTCAGACATAAAAAGAAATGAAATTGAGTTATTTGTAGTGAGGTGGATGGACCTAGAGTCTGTCATACAGGGTGAAGTAAGTCAGAAAGAGAAAAACAAATACTGTATGCTAACACATATATATGGAATCTAGGAAAAAAAAAAAAAAGGTCACGAAGAACCTAGGGGCAGGACGGGAATAAAGACGTAGACCTACTACAGAATGGACTTGAAGACATGGGGAGGGGGAAGGGTAAGCTGGGACGAAGTGAGAGAGTGGCAGTGAGATATATACACTACCAAATGTAAAATAAATAGCTAGTGGGAAGCAGCCACATAGCACAGGGAGATCAGGTCGGTGCTTTGTGACCACCTAGAGGGGTGGGATAGGGAGGGTGGGAGGGAGACACAAGAGGGAGGAGTTATGGGGATATATGTATACGTATAGCTGATTCACTTTGTTTTACAGCAGCAACTAACACACCATTGTAAAATAATTATACTCCAATAATGGTGTTTAAAAAAAAAATAAGACATCTAGGAGCTCTATCGTATCAAGTCGAGTGATTAATCTCAGCTCTCATCCATTCCGTATCAACAGTTTTAACTCAGTTGATCACCACCCCCTTGTTGAGATTCCTTTTTCCCTTAGCTCAGATCAGTGCACTCTCCTGCAAGTTTTCCTTCTTGTTTATCATCCTTCACTCTCGGTTTTCTGCTGACCCACCTCCTCCGCCAACCTCAATAAGCTAGAGTTCCCAGAGTGCAAGCTGCAGACCTCTGCTCAATACTCACTGCCCAGATGATCTCAACCCACCTCTGGACTCTGAAAGTTTGAATACTATCCATGTGGCCTGTCACCAGAGGCCCCCAAAACAAACAAGAGACTTTGCTCTTAACTCAGCCTTCTTCACTGCAATAAATGGTTTTCTCTCTTATTGAATTGTTCCAGCCCCAAACCTAGGCATCATCTTTATTTTTTCTGTTTACTCTGTTTACTTATAATCAATCAATCAACTAATTACTGTTGGTTCAACCGTCAAAACATCCCGAATGATAAATGATTTCTGCAATAATCATTTCTCTACTAAGGAGGCAGTCTTTTTGGAATTAAGAATACCACATTGCTCTTTTTTTTTTTTTTTTTTTTTTTTTTTTTTATAAATATATTTATTTATTTTTTTGGGTGTGTTGGGTCTTCGTTTCTGTGCGAGGGCTTTCTCCAGTTGTGGCAAGCGGGGGCCACTCTTCATCGCGGTGCGCGGGCCTCTCACTATCGCGGCCTCTCTTGTTGCGGAGCACAGGCTCCAGACGCGCAGGCTCAGCAGCCGTGGCTCACGGGCCTAGTTGCTCCGCGGCATGTGGGATCCTCCCAGACCAGGGCTCGAACCCGCGTCCCCTGCATTGGCAGGCAGACTCTCAACCACTGCGCCACCAGGGAAGCCCACCACATTGCTCTTTTGATCACAATTCCTCCAATGGCTTCTCTAAACACTTTGGACAAAATCCAAACTCCTCAGCCAGGCCAAAGACGACCTTGGCCCTGCCCACCATGCCCGCTAAGTGCTTATTCCACTCTAGCCACACAGGCTTTCTTGTCATTCCTTGAACCTCTGACAAGTAGCTCCTGCTCCATGGCCTTTGCATTTGCTGTTCCCTCTGCCTAGAATTTCTTCCCTGAGGCTTCCTCATGAGTTGCTCTTTCATGTCACTCAGTTCTCTGTTCAAATATCATGTCCTCAGAAAAGCTCTCCTGAACTGTTCTGTGAAGAACAGGCTTCTCTAGTTACCTTCAGACTCCTGCCTTATTTAAAAAAAAAAAAAAAAAATCTTATATACATTTGAACTTATATTACATGTTTATTTGTTAACTTGTTTGTTTGCCAACCCCATTATGAAGATAAGATCCATGAGTACTGGAACTTCATCAGCCTAGCATGCTGCAGTGTATTCCATGCCTGGAACATAGTTTGTGCTCAATAAATATTACTAAATATAAGAAGAGCTAACATTAACTAAGTACTACAAATGAGCAAATGACCACTGCTCTGTGATTTGCCTCTATTAACTAATTTAATCTCCCCAATAAGTCCATGAGATACTTATGGTGGTAATATCACAAAAGCCATAGTTACGGAATCATTCTTTACTTGGACTATAGGCTCTTTTCTTTAAAACACAATGACTATAAAAAGAACAACTCAGAAGTATTAATGGACGAGAAACTGTCTTGTGAGAAACTGACCAGGAGATATAAATTCCTACACTATCGAAATAATGGCTCATATATGAGGACTAGTGGTGGTCTGGTAACAACCAGTGAGGTGAGAGAACATTCCAGTATTTATTAAGTATAAGGAAATATAGTCAGGAATAACAAACAAATTAAAAAAGGGTAATTGTACTGCTTTCATTAAACCCCCTCCAAACTTATAAAAGCAGTATTATCTGTAAAACAAGATTCAATAAAACAAGAAGATGGCTATCTATAATATCTTGTCCTTAAACACATATTAGGATACACTTTAACACACTTTATTGTAGAGAATTTATAAAAATTTTACCTGAAACTGTGTCAATACAGTTAAAAAAATTTTTTTTAGAGCACATAGTGTTTCTATACATTATTATATAGAGAAAAAGTCTGGCATGTTAGTTAACCTAAAGGGCTGTGTATCTCTCAGCACCAAGGAGTATTTCTATGGTTATTTTTTTTTAATTGCATGTTTCCAAAACAATGTAATACTGAAGGACTCTGCTTACACCAATAGGGGGTTGGGAAGGATATTTAATTTTTCTTTTAGGATGTTTAATTTTTCTTTTGCTTTATTACACAGAAAATGATATTGAAGTAGATTTAGTTGGCTTTAAGTATTGGGAATGGTCACACTTATTTACCTACTTGGCTGCTTTGTTAAAATACAAGGCAATGTTTTGGCATGATTTCTATTGGGAAGATATTTAGGACAGGAACCATGAACCTTTTGGAATACTTCTAACCACCGTTATTAATTGAGGAGTGAGCTAGCATTGATTTCTGAACTGCTCCACCTGCTGGACCAATGAAACCCTAACAATAATTTTAGAGTACTTAAATTTTATCGGGATGAAATTAGAAACATTCTGAGCAGAAACCAATTTCTAGCATATGAAAATTATATTTTAAAATGCTTTATCCACTATTAACGTTTTTATTTTCCACTTATTTTTATAGTCTAAACAATGCTCTGCTTATTCAAAGTAGAATGAAGTGACAAATGGTTAGAATTTAGGGAAGAGATTTTATTCCCACAAAGATAATAATCTTCAAACTTATTTTCATTACATTTTTATTTCCCCAATGTGATTGCATGTGTACTGACAATTCTAAATAGTAATGGTATCATTAAGTTAAGCAGAGAGTTACTACCAATGACAAACAAAAATATATCCAAAACCAAATTAACAATGATTTACTTTGCCAAGTGATTCATGATAGGGTTCCCTGAAAAGCAGACTACCCTGGAGTTTTACAAATATGACTTAATTTATATGAAACCACTCAAGATTTTATTTGTAATTTTAAAATGTCTAAATGGAGTCTCCTTTTGCAAATGCTTTTAACGTGACCCCCAGGAGTCTGGTGATCCAATCCTGCCCGTAGGCCAGGCTGGTGACTCTGACTTCTGAGGACAGCATCAGCAACACTTCTGCCTTGAATGCCATAAGCAGGACTGAACACTTCCCGTACAGAGGCAGAACTATACGAAGCAGCAACAGCAGAAGAGACAGATAGACTCGACACAAGCCTACTCCTTTGTTTTTATTAGGTTCTTTGGCCTCTAGGACAAATCTCCTTAAAAGATACAGGTCTATCTATTATTTCCTTGGTATTCCCCCAGGAGCACTGAGTATTGGATAGAACACTTAGCAAATCTTGTAACTTAGGCTGAGAAGGTGAATGGTATATCCCTTTTATATACCATGTTTTGTAAGTTTTATTTAAATAAAAGGGCAAAATAAGATGCAAGAAGAGGAAAAAGAAAAGTACAAAATAGCAAAGGGGAAAAAAAAAAAGAGAAGAGCATTTAAAAGGTTGCTGGGGGATATGAATTCTAATTTCAACTCTGCCCTTTGGGAGCTGAGTTTCTGTATTATTTTTCCATACCGGTTTGTGTCATCTTGGGCAAAACTGGGTCTTTGTTTTTTGAAAAAATGAGAAGGTTAAACTAGGTAATAATGAAAGAAACATTAAGGATAGTCACACTTTGGTATCTAAACTTATTTCTTAATTAACAACCCTATTTAATCACCAACATTTAGAATCCCAGTAATTGACAGTTATTCTGTGGGACAGTTTAGGAAGCCAAAAGTAATTTTTTAAAAAGTATCAAAAATTTAAAATAGGACAAATTTCAGGTAATATTAAAAATACATTTTATGCTCATGAGAACACAATTAGCTTAAAAATCTTTAGAGGAATCTACTAAATCACAACAGATCTGAGAATGAAGGTTTTCACCAGGAAAATATTTCACTTTTCTCTGTGCTAAGAAAAGCTTGTAAGTGCAGAAAGCTAGGAAGAAACTAGGAAATAATGGAGAATAGGGAAGGTCTCAAGGGAAAGAGACCAAGAGAAGTAGAAAGATACTTTTTTTTCGAGACATTTGCCATCTGTGCCTCTCCAAAAGATGCCAAGCAGCTCCCCAGACTGAGGGTTAGGAAGCTCTTTCTCATGAACCCTGGAAGATATCCCATTAGGTTTCCTCAGTAGGATGATAAAGAGTAGCAGATGGGATCCTGCAATTGTCACGAGGTTATTTGGAAATGGAAGGCCATGAGGCTGGTGATGTTCACCGTTACTCGGTTAACCTTTCCTTCCTTTCATTTTTCCTTTAATGAACTCTTTAATTTTACATGTGGGGTCCCCTACCAATGGTATTCGTATCTGGCTTGTCCTTTTTATTTACTCCATTTAAAATTTCTCTCTTAAAAAAAGCTCTTGCTTATTTTTCCAAGCCTATGTTTAAGAAAGATACGTTTGTAATTTTCAACCAAGAGATTTGTGGTTGTGTCCCAAAGAGGATAAAATTCAAGCATTAAAAACGCTATATCACTGAAAATGTCGTCTATATGGGCAGAGCAAAGAAAGAACCAGTATGCTTTTAAATAAAGCAGTGCAGAGAACTGTCGAACCTGGAAGTAAATAAATAAATAAATAAATAAATAGATAGATAAACAAATTTATTTATTTATTTATTTATGGCTGCGTTGGGTCTTTGTTGCTGCGCGTGGGCTTTCTCTAGTTGCGGCGAGCGGGGGCTACTCTTCGTTGCGGTGCACAGGCTTTTCATTTGCCGTGGCTTCTCTTGTTGCGGAGCACGGGCTCTAGGTGCGCGGGTGAGCTCAGCAGTTGTGGCTCGTGATCTCTAGAGCGCAGGTTCATTGGTTGTGGTGCATGGGCTTAGTTGCTCCGCGGCATGTGGGATCTTCCTGGACCAGGGATCGAACCTGTGTTCCCTGAATTGGCAGGCGGATTCTTAACCACTGTGCCACCAGGGAAGTCCCCAGAAATTTATTAATATATAAAAATCTAAATTTTTATGGTACTTTTCTAAATTTGGAATGGTTCTATTTTATGTTAACAAATGAAACCTATACTTTTAGTCAATATCTAAGGTTTTGTGGAAAAATAAGAATTTCACAACTTTTCAAATTGGATATTTGATATATAAATTCATGTTTCTGTGTAGTCACAAGAACCTTATCAACTGAGTATACTTTCTTAAAAAATCTATTGAAAATTTACAATGTTGTGTTAGTTTCAGGTGCACAGCAAAGTGATTCAGTTATAGATATACAGATATTCATTCTTTTTTAGATTCTTTTCTCATATAGGTTATCCCAGAATATTGAGTGGAGTTCCCTGTGTTCCTTGTTGGTTATCTATCTCATATATAGTAGTGTGTGTATGTTCATCCCAAGCTCCTGATTTATCCCCATCCCGCCACCATGTTTCCCCTGTGGTATCCATAAGCTTGTTTTTGATATCTGTAAGTCTGTTTCTGTTTTGTAAATAAGTTCATTTGTTTCATTTAGAGACAAAATACATTTGGGGCATATTTTGCTTTCTTTCAAAGCTATTAATACTATGGTAAGCATATTATGAAAAATTCATTCAAATGAATTTCCCCAACTTTGAAATCTTTTTATTTCTATTACTCTTAGACTACCTTCTAAAAGTCCACTGAACATATCAAATCATAATCCTTGTTTGTCACGATGACCGGCACCTTCTACTCGAGACTTGGCTTTCAGTGCCAACATCATTAAGAGATTCTTCAAATTACTTTTTAAATATCCTTTTCCCTCAGGATTTTCACTTACATCTAATTAGACTACTTACTCCATGCCATGTAATCCCTGTTGCCAAAACTGCTAAATGCTTCAATAAGTAGGAGGAGGGCATCAATGGAGCAAGACAGATGTAATGTCACTGGTTAACAATAGAAGTGTGAAGCAGCTGCCTTAATTATGAAGCTTATTAATTCATGGTGTTGAAAAAAAAACTTGGCAAGAGTTCTTATAAAATTTCTAACCTTTTCAAATAGCATGATATTGCTTCAAACTTAAAATCTATGTTTTCCATAAGGAAGGTTGAAATAACTATTTTGCCAGTAATTAACATATGTATTTAAAACCTGTAATTCTAAGTCACAAGGTCACACATAATTTTAAAAGCAACTCTGCTTCTTAACTGACTTTTAAAAAGTATATACCATTACATTTCAATACTTTAAAAATTTTTTCCATTTGGAATTAAATCACAGGATAAGGATAAATATGTCTAGGAGAGGAAGTAAGGAATAGGGAAGAGAGTTCTCAAGAGCTACTTCGTATGGAACCTGGGAAAACTTAAATAACCTCATCAAACCTCAGTTTCATTTTCTATATATTAACATTTACCATGAAGTGTTGTTTGAGGATTATAAATAATGTATATTAAGTGCCTGGCATGTAGTAGGTGCTCCATAAAAGGTAGTTATTATTATTTTTTAATGAATATATTGAAAAGACTAGATTTAAATAAATGGGTTGCTGTCATAGAATAACTGAAGAGAAATAGTTTTAATACAATCTTCAGTCTTACACCTAGAATAGAGTACTTTACTATCATTTAAAGACAATAACATCTAAAAATGTAAGCCAGAAACAGCTCAGTTTCTTAAGAAGAAGATGAGTAAGTGAAAACGGAAATCTCAAAAGAGGTGTTAGCAGAGAAAAAAAAAATTAGTGGAAGTGTGTTTTCTTTTTTGGTGTTGACTGAAATAAAGATTTACATATAATGGAGTAATAATCAACGGGAATTAGTTCCTGCAAGTATAATAGACTGTCACATTTAGAAAATCAAATAACACCCCCCCCACTCCCTATATTCTGAAGGATAAAAAATGTTCCAAGTATCATCTGAAAAAAAAAAATGGTTCTGATGAACCTAGGGGCAGGACAGGAATAAAGACGCAGAAGTAGAGAATGGACTTGAGGACACGGGGAGGGGAAAGGGTAAGCTGGGACGAAGTGAGAGAGTGGCATGGACATATATATACACACTACCAAACGTAAAATAGATAGCTAGTGGGAAGCAGCCGCATAGCCCAGGGAGATCAGCTCGGTGCTTTGTGACCACCTAGAGACGTGGGATAGGGAGGGTGGGAGGGAGGGAGACGCAAGAGGGAGGGGATATGGGGATATATGTATACATATAGCTGATTCACTTTGTTATACAGCGGAAACTAACTCAACGTTCTAAAGCAATTATACTCCAATAGAGATGTTAAAAAAAAATATTCCAAGTATCTAGTGGACCAAGAGAAAAATACCATACAGATGACACACTTTCATCTAATCCTCATTCCTGTCTCCTTGGTCTGTAACAGAATGATCAGCATCTACCACACCAAATATGACACGCACAATTCATTAGTAGTTTTATCATTCATAAATTCTTTCTAGCCCTTTTTGAATCTATATATTTTTGGCCTACATTATATTCATCAAGTGAAGTAATAAATTCTCTGAGTTTATTACTTGCAGGATCAGATGGAACTTCCTATTAATTAAAAAGGTTACTTGTGTTCATGATCTAAAGAGGGCCTCCGTTCATAAGGTTCATGATTTTAATATCTGTTACCTGATTCATAGCCTCTGCCTCTGCAGACTGCAATGCCCCAATCACATACCTCCCATCATTTGAGCGGCTCCCTTGGGCCCATTCAAACTTTCTCCATGATGTTCTTTTGATGTGGGGTCAGCAGAAATGTATATAGCAAACCTCGTGCACAGGGAGGATTAACACGAAGAAAGAATACTATATCCTGTTTTGTTTTTAGAGACTCTTTTTGATGGTGGGCAACATTCTATGATTCTTGGAGCGTCACACTGTGCTGATGACCTCAGTAAGGAGTAACACCCAAGTCTTTCATAGTTTATTACCATGGCCCATAGATTATCTGTGCATTAACACAGACACACACACACACTCACACACACACACACAGTTTGCCACTAATGTTCACTATTCTATCTCATGTCCCTAGAATGAGCCTTACACATTGTAGGCACAAAGTAAATATTTTTTGGATGAATCAATATATGATCTGTGGGTAGAAATGTGACCGATGGAATTTAATATGGACACATGCAGAATAACATATCAAGGATAAAACATCTAAATTATACATACTTCATCATATGTTTAAGATATTTCTTAAGACAACTCCATTTAGCTTAGCTCCTTACTATTTGGAAGAGTTTAGTTTTCATCTTTATATTAAACTCAGAAATTTCCTGTTGCCTCCATCCTTTGTCAAGAGGGTGATACTGTCAATATAATAAATACCATTCTGCAAAATACCAGGCTGACCCCAACAAGCCTACTGACAGAGGAAAAGAACAAAAAGGATAGAATTCAAAAGTTAGGGTATACATGTACCTAATGTATGGAATTTTTTTTTAACCAAACCTGACAACCTTCTGCTACGGAACACTGTGGAAGAGGGAAGCCTGAAGGGCCAAAAAACACCGTGAAAGGAAGCATACCATGAAATGACCTGATTATATGACTTTCTCTTTTTAGTTTTGAAAGAAAAACTAAAGGCAATAAAATTGTATCCCTACTTAAAAGTTTATGTATTTTTAAATGCTTGATGAAAGTCAATGAATATTTTAATATTCCTTTTTTCATTCTGTGGTTACCTTCTAGTTTGTTTTCTCTGTGCCAACAATAATCACACTGCAACATATTCAGAACACCTACAATAAAAATCTTAATGAACATAATTTCTACACTATCATTAATACCAAAGACAACAAATACCAAAAGTTAAATACAATATGTAGCCTAAGAAATAATGAGAAAACTTTATTCACTGCCAAAATTAAGTTGATGAAATATTATAGTGAATTCAAAATAATACTCAAGAGATTAGAAGCTTTTCAGTTGTGATCTTTTCGGGAATACTAAAAATTCCTCTTAAAAATAATTAATAAATTATAAAAATAAAAAAGTTTGAAAATGACTTCAGAAACATCAGTCACTGTATCTTAGTAAAAGGAGATGCTGATAGTAAATAAGTTATAATACTGCATTGTTCGAAAACATAATGTGACATTATTCAACATTATAAAAACAAAAGCAATGGTAGTGGAACGAGGTCTTTCACACACACTGCTTTTCTTTGCCCTGTTGTGCTGTCATCCTCTTCTCTATAGCTCCTGCTTGACCAGTTGTATCTCCTTGTTTCAAAACCACAAGGAGATTAATATGCAGTTTTGGAGGTTAGAGCAGAGAAGATAATGAAGCTATGTGAGTCATTTAGGACTCTCTGGTGTGATCACAAAATAATATTTAAAAACACTTTTCAGTGAAAGAGTGATTTCTAGAAGTTGTACTATAATTACTTCAAACACAATCCTGCTTTATTATTTAGTGCTTCTCTGTTAGTTACACATATGTTCTCTAGTACATAGAGAATAATTTCTAGATTAGAAATTAGCAAAACCGTGGTACCTGCAGATCTCCTTATCCATATGAGTCCTATACTTCTAATGTCCCAGTGTCCTCCCTCAAAAAGAGGTCTCACTTAGATATTACAGACTTAGACACTACCTAGCAAAAGCTGAGAGTCTCATGGACTAGACACCATAGGATGAAGAGATTATATCATTGTTGCTGTAGAAATCATTAAGGGAGTATGCAGAACAGTATCTATGTGAATATACTGTAGTTTACCTTCTGTGTGTCTGCAGACGAGTCGTTCTGTTTATTATTCACAAAAGAGTTGACTTTATTTTAGTAAAGATATACCATGAGATCAGTATTAACTGGTTTTAGGCAGTGTGATGCTGGAAAGAAACAGGCTGCTGAAAGGATGTGAACAGACCTCTTGCTCTATCAGTGCCTTCTTCTTATGGAAAAGACGGAAGAGGAAAATGATTGGATTCCCTTGGTACTATATACATTTGGGGTTTTTTTTTAGTAGGGTGGAATAGGCATATGGTTTTCACAAACTTTTACGAACAATGTGCATCTAGTGTAGACATACTTTGAACCTCCCAACTCGGTATTTTCCAGCTCACTGTGTGTGTGTGTGTGTGTGTGTGTGTGAGAGAGAGAGAGAGAGAGAGAGAGAGAGAGACAGAGAGACAGAGAGAGAGACAGAGAGAGAGAGAGGGAGGGAGGGGCATGAGAGGCAGCACAGTGCAGTGGTTAAGAACGCATACTAAGGTGCTAGACTGCAAACTACTCACTTGATGTGCAACCTTGGACGAGTTGGTTACTCTTTAAAATAGGAATAATAATGGGATGTTATCAATATCAAATGAGTGGCTTTGTTGGGATTAAATGAGTTTATCAATGTAAAGTTCCTAGAATAGTGCCTGTCACATGAAAAGTGCTCAAAGGTATTAGCTGTTATTATGTGTTCCCAAGTACTTTAAAATACTAAATTAGGTAAATATATCAAGGTAGGTAAATATGAAAGAAACATTATATTCTTAAATCTAACAGATACTAGTTTAAGATGCTTGCTGAAATTAACTAACCATTATTTTACTGTCTTCCCCCCAGACAAATCCTGTTTTTATGAATATCTGCCTAGGAAATGATAAAAACCTCATTCTTAGAAATCTAAAAGAGATTCTTAATTTTTAAAAAATATTCTTACCTCAGAAATGAATTGTTAATTTGACAGCAAAATCATTTTCTTGAAAGCTGCCTCATATACTTTAATCCTCTACTCATTTCCATAGAGCAAACAATAGAAAACTGATTTATACAGGGTCCATCCACCCATCCATCAATTCATGAACAAATATTTTCTGACTCATTACAATGTATTTGGCTCTATGCCACACACAAAATCTCTACACTAGTTTCTCAAAGGGAAAACTCTGAAAAATTGGAAAACTGTGAATGGGATACTGTCTATTGAGAATGATAAAGCAATAGGAGAGGTAGGAAAAAAGCTAATAAGTAAGTGAACTACAGCAGAATCAGTGAATTTATAAGAGAAGGACCTTAAAGACATTATAGCCCAATGGGTCTTAACTTTTTTAAAAAGTACCAACACACCTGAGGGGTAAAATAAAATACAGTATTTACTTATAACATATATCCTGATTAATGTGCCCACAAAGTTTTATGGTAAATTATTATACTTAAAGTCAACAACAACAACAAAATAATGCATATATAATATGCAGGAAGGAAGTGGAGAAGATACTCCTAATAGTAATGTTAACTTCAATATTAAATTTAGCTCTTAGCTTCTCGGCAATAAAGCAAAATGAACATAGTATAGTTTTTTACCATGTGATAAATCTAATTGTATATTTTTTTTGGAAGGGGGAATGGGAGGAGTTAACTTTTCTGGCATTAATTCTAAGAGAACTTAATCAAGTGGATCCTTATGTTAAGAAACATCAGCAACATCATAGTTCCAACAAGAATTACCCAAAAAGAGCAATAAGAAAAGCTTTCAACTATAATTCAGAGAGGTTATTACACTGAAGGCTAGGGAGATCACCTGGGCTGAGGAGAGCCCAGATTATACCTATTATCCTGGCTTAAATATCACTAGTGCCCCATTCCATTCTCAGACTGACCCAAGTCTGGATGATAAATTACACGGTCATCTTATCTATGGGGAATTTAGTCCAGATTTGCTTTGTAGTGATCATGTTTGACAGAAGAAAGAACTTCATAAACAGTTTCTGCCAAATTTCAAGAGGAACTAGATGGCAACAAATTAAGACCCAAATTAAAAGTGAAGGTATGAAATATATAAAATATAATTTTTTTGTATTAAAAGTGCAATAATATCATGAAACTCACACTCAGAATTGAAAGCAATTCTTCAGTACCACATTCAGGTTTCAAACGCTCCTTGAACATTTTAACTGTTTGGTGCTTTAAATAGTAATAAGAGGCAATCCGGCCATATGTCAGTGGTTCAATGCTCCGATTATCCTGTTTGAAAAGAAATATAAAATAACATAAATAAAAAGTACAATAGAAGTGTATATATTCATAAAATTAATAATTCATACTGTAGGTTGCTGTTCCAACTGTTTCATTACAATTTTTGGTTATCATTAGAAGCAAAAGCTCTATTGTTAAAAAGCTGGGCCATCTTTTCAATTGGAATGTGTATGACCGAGTCGTACCTCTCCCACCTCAATACAGTAGGAATGTTCCAATTCAACCAGGGACTTCTCAACCAGATTGGACAGAAACTTGTTCACAGAATCATGGCTCACATCACTCAAATTGTAGTAGCTAGAAAACAAGCAAGGTCATTATTTGTTTCAAATTATTTCCTATTAAAACCATCACTTCAATTTCACCTCGTTCTTTTCAGAATTTAAAAAAAAAAAAATTCCATTTATAGCAAATCAAAGGAATAAAGCAATTGCAATTACCATTTCCATTTTACAGATCAAAATCCCCATACTAAGGTTTATTGACACTGATGAACAATGGCAATATGTTAAAAATATGTAAGATAAGCAGATAAAATTCAGCAGCACATTAAAAAGATACTAATTTTCCAGTGTTAAAACTGACATTGTTTCAGTTTACACATCTACAGCAAACTAAACTTATATACTAGATTTAGAAAAGGTGAGAAGCATATTATATATAAATATATAATTCCCTTTTTTATGTAAAAACTCATCCTCAGTAACATTAAAAAACTCAAAGAACAATTGATTTGGGTGGCAGATGAGTTCTTTTAGGAAATTTAGTCAATTGTTCCCCTAATGCTTAAGGAGTAAATATTCTAAAGATTAGAAGGAACATCATCAGGCTAACAAAATAAGCATTGTAAGTAAGCTTACCTATACAGAAAACACATAGGTTCAGCTCTATGTATCTTCTGAGTAAAAAACCTAAGAACATGCAATTCACCTGAATGCTCCTCCCTGTAACTCCAAGAGATTTTTGGCAAATCCCTAAGATCACTAGGAATCCGTGTCTGGGAAAAGATCCAAGAGGTGAGGGACTGCCTCCACAGTCATGGCAGATTGCTAATTCCTGTTGTGTGAACCCTGCCCACTAGTCAGCATGGAGAATTTACATGCCCTACCTCTACCCAAGTCAAGGAACAGGAGTGGAAAGTGGCCTCAGAGAACAGACTCTCATCACCGAAACCCAGCACGAGGGTTTTATATCTATACAGGACTAGGAAGGGGGTGGTCACAGCCTGAGGAAGAAAGTGTTAACAATCTCAAATGGGAGAGGTCTAAAGGCCTCCCAAGCATGGTGATTTTTTTTTTTTTCTTCTTTCTTCCAACAGAAAGATTTGGGGTCAATACTATAAAAATTTATTTAAAAACAGAAAAAGCAGGACTTAAATCATGGCAGGATATATTTTCACTAGAAAGAGAAGTTAGCCCAAAAGTCTAGGTACAACCAAATATACGAGTTTCCACTGAGTATGGATTAATAATAGGTTATTTATTTGGGAATATAACTGTAAATCATAGTTATATGCTGAGGATTTTAATTCTCATAAAAGAGAATTAGTTACTTTAAATTTTAGTCTGTAGAGAAATTATTGCCCTTCCTGGAAAAGTTCTTTTCATAAACCAAAATAGAGCAATATTTATCAATGAACAGACAAATACTAGACAGATCAGTGCTGTTGTTACTTTAAACAAAATGCACAGACTTTTATCAACCAGGCATATGTGAAGGTGAAAAACCAGCATTATTAACCATTAGAAAATATTTCCTTTATCCTGAATTGTGACTGAGAAGGAGTATATAGTTAGAATAATTTATTCTGCATTAGAGGTGAAAATAAAAATTCTGAACATTCAAGCCTCCATAAAAGAGACAGATCCCCAAAGCTGTTTCAAATTATTAACAATATTTTTTTGTCTTTCATTTTTTTCCCCCAACAAATGAAATTTATCAGCCAAACTTTCTGCAACGTAAGTGCTTACTTTATACTTCACATTCTTTTGGCTTGCTAAGCCTATACATTTTCCAACACGATTTTCAGCTGTCTGGACTAATATATGGTTGATAAAGTTATATCTAAATGGAAAAAAAACAGTGAAAATGTGCCCAGGACACTGAATAAGTAGTACTATTTGCAGAGCAAGAATCAAGCTATTCTTTATGCAATTAAAATTACAGAAGGAAGACATTACGAAAATAATATTACAGTGAAAAACAAAAAGTTATGATTCCATTTTTATCTATAAATTTCTTAGGCCATTTGAAAACAAAAAATCTCATGGTTGCCGCTATGGCTCACCACAGCCATTCCCATATAAATATAACTGGAATGCCAACATTCCCATATTATGCTTAAATGAATAATTTGGTACACTTACAAATAATACTTAAAACCATTAATGATAAAGACTTGTCTCCAAAAATTATAGGTTCTTTTTTTAAATAATTATTTTACTCACTGTTTTATGTATTTACAAGATATATTTTGATGGGCTAATATCCCTTCTGAAGTTTGTTCATTTACATCTATTGGAAAAATTTTTAGACTACTTTGTGGCTTTTATCCAGAGAAAGTACAGTCAGGGTAAATATTTTTTAAACATTTACAGTGAGTTGTAAAAAAGAAAAAAAAAATCAAGTAAAATTATGGCTCTGAGACTGCAACAAATTATCTGATGACTACACTAAAATATCATAATCTAACTTGCTAAAAATTAATGCATTTTTTGAGCAGAATAACTTTAAAAACTTCCATTGATTATTTCTTAATACAGTTGTTCTTTTCCAATATGCTCACCAACATTCTTACTGACTTGCATATGAGAAATGAAAAACTCAATTTAAGTAATCGAATTGACATTCAATTTATTCAATATCAAAACTTTTATCCTTATTACACCTGGGGGGGGGTAATCTAGAATTTTAAAAATCCCTAAAATTGTTTTCTTCAGATATTCTGGTATATGTGATAACTTTATTTATTTTTTAAAAGCGACAACTTTAAAAATAGAGAGGGCTAGTTAAAATATTACATTCTTGAATATAATAGTAAAATCTCAATCATTAAAAAACTTTTCTCCTATGCAGCCAACACAAATACTAAAATGCATCTGTTTTTGTTAGTGGTATGACTTCACTGATTTATACCAAATATTATTCTTTGTTAATATCTGAACTGAGATTCTAAGGTTACGTAAATATTTTCAAATCCTTAAGAAAGTATACTGCTACATCTTAATTAGATGTATAGTTTACAAGACACTATAAAGTAATAAAACTAAGTGTAAATGGAATTATTTTGTAGGTCCCATAAAATTTTGAGAGAGAATATATTCTAACACTTTTTTTGTGAATAAAGGATGGAGTTTATATTTACATGATCTTCATTAGTAGCATTATATGGCCTTCGCTTCTAACATGTACACTTTTCAGTCACTGTGCAATTTCTAGCCTAATTAATTATAAGCATTTAGCTTATACATATCATTAATTTCAATAATCACTGTACTAACCTGAAAAAAGCATGCAACTGCTAAGTAAAAAGGTCTGTTTTCATGTTGCATTCTCCACAGTAGAAAATTTATAATTTACTGGTTATTAAAACAGAAATATTATATAACTGTTTAATTATGGATAAAGGATACAATGTAGTTTCACACTCACTGCATTGAATCGTCAAGTCATTATCTTCTCTTTGCCATAAACAGACAGCCTACCTTTTTGTCAGCATGCTATTTCATTTATTTCACAGAGAAACCCAGTTTCACAATAATTGACTTGTCAGAGGCTCTAATTTATGAGGCTGAGCTCTGTAAGATTTCTCTATATTGGATTCAACCTGCACACAAGCAGGGTTGAATATTTACAATGCTGTTAACAGGTGCTGAGTTGTTTAATGATTCTAATAGCCAGAAGCATACTGAGAAAGCCAGCGGGATCACAATTACAGGCTGTTTGAACACAACAATTACTAGTCCCCTGAGAGGTGTGAAAGTCAAAGGCAGTTTGATACTGACAGCATCTAGCACATGGGCTAGACAAGCTAACTTCTATTAGCAGTCCATTGGGAAGAAATTATAAACAAACCTCTCCCTATCATAAAATTTTACAAAGTTCATTATATTTAAACAGTCAAAAAGTAAAACAACTTCTAGGGCTTCCCTGGTGGCGCAGTGGTTGGGAGTCTGCCTGCCAATGCGGGGGACATGGGTTCGAGCCCTGGCCTGGGAGGATCCCACATGCCGCGGAGCAACTGGGCCCGTGGGGCACAACTACTGAGCCTGCGCGTCTGGAGCCTGTGCTCCGCAACAAGAGAGGCCGCGACAGTGAGAGGCCTGCGCACTGCGATGAAGAGTGGCCCCCGCTTGCCGCAACTAGAGAAAGCCCTCGCACAGCAACGAAGACCCAACACAGCCAAAAATAAATAAATAAATAAATAATTTAAAAAAAAAAAAAAAAAAAAAAGTAAAACAACTTCTAAAAAATTATCTTTAAAAGATCTTATCAAAGGACAAACAAGAATACCACACATGAAACTTCAAGTTATCTTTTTCCAATGTTAATAAGGACACAATTTCACCAGCTGAAAATAGATTTTATTGTAATGTAAAACATAGATAAAGTTACACCAAACAGTTTGGATTTAATGTGAATAGTGGCAGCTATTTCCTGTTTGGTTTATGTAAACCTGGCCAGAGACCTCGCTGGGAAATTTTTCATCAGTATTGAAATGCTGCTGCTATAACTGTCAGTACTGGGAAGTCATTTGTTACAGCACCATGTTTTTTTATGTTCAGATTATGCAGCAGTAATAATGACACAAATAATGAAAGTGGTTGCAGGGACAGCTGAAACTACCACAACATTTTTTTGCCCTAGAATTATTTAGAAGCTTTCTCAGGGGAAAACAGAGAGTAAAATTGAACATACAAATTGAATCCAGAACTCAATTTGAAATATATTAGATTTCATGATGCACCAATACATGTGTTTATATATATTTGAATGAACTAATGTATATATGCATGTGTGTCTACATATATATTTACACATATAAATATGTATCTTTATAAGCATATATATATTTGCATATACATGCATATCAAAAACTTAAGGATATACACAGACATACAGAGAACAACCAGGAACTGAAATCTTTCTCAACATTAATTTTATTTTTGGTGGTGGTGTTGGGGGGACACTTTACAGTAATATGATTAAATGAAGGGGGTTGGAGAATTGGGTCATATTTATTTACCTATATGTGACTGTATTTTGAGAGTGGTCTTTGCCCTTTCTATTTTAAATAAACTTCAGTTTTTTCCTTGTTACACATACATGCATGCACATATGTGTGTATACAAGCCCCTCCCACCCAAAGAAAAGTCAAATCTCAATTTATGGCACTGAATGACAGGAAGCATGAAGTATATATTAAAACTACATATAACACAAGCTCTTCATTTGAGACAATGATTTTAGGTTTCTTAAAACTTTTTTTACTAGATCTACAAATAAGTAGAAAAAGTGTACCAATTTCCTGTGCCTTTCTTTGCTTCTAGCTTTGTGTATAGGTGATTTTAACACAGACAATAATAAAAAGATATAAGGGCCAATCAGAAAGAAAACTGCAGGGCATGCTATAGCACACTAAGTAAAATATGTAACTTGTTAAACTTTATTTAGGCACGTTTTCCCATTTTTATCCAGATGTAAAGGTATAGATATTAAAAATGACAGTTTTTTTTTTTGCATCAAATGAACAAAAGTATTACACATTCAGAATTAGTATGGTATGGTTTCCAAAGAGAACACATTTTCCATCACAGCACTGAAAAGAGATCTGGATAGAAAGTATGGATATTTGAATTCTGGACCTGATAATGGGCCCAGGGATGAAGAATGTGGCCTCTGGAACTAGAATGCCTGGATTCTATCAGTAGTTCTGCCTCTGTCACTCAGACCTGCCTGATTGTGGGCAAGCTGCTTAATCTCCCTGTGCTTCAGTTTCTTCATTTATAAAATGGGGGTCATAACAGTACTAAATGAGTTAGGCTCCTGAAGCAGCATCTCAAATACCACAGACACAATAATAAATAATATTAGTGTAGTTTTTGTTTCCCATTTTATTAACTTCAATTTTTATTTTTATATATTCTTCTTGTATTTGTTTTTGTTAATGTGCTTCTAGTTTCTCGAGATGGATATTTAATTATTTTCAAGCGTTCACGCTTTCCTGTAGGTGCCCTAAAGATATGAACGTTCCTTGGAACTCTGCGTTGATTAAAATTCATAGGTTTTGTTCTAAAACATTTTTATTTTTGTATAGTTCTAGCCTATACCTATTTAAAAAAAAATTTCATCTTTCACTAGAATAAAAGTAGTTAAATGCCAAGCAGTTAGATTTTTTTTGCCATCCTTTCTCTTGTTTATTTCTGGTTTTATTGCATGGCACTGTGAGAATGTAGCCTTATGATCTCTACATTCTGAAATACAGTGAGTTGCTCTTTGTAGTCTAGTACATGGTATATTTTTATAACTAAAATTCCATTAGTGTTTTTAAGTACGGCATATTCTTTTTTGGGGGTACTACGAACACATACACATATTCAAGGATATTGTTATTCAAATCTTTTATTTTATGAAATACTTTATATCTCTTTGACATGCTGATTTTTGAGGGATATGTGTTAAAGTCTTTCAACATGACTAAAATTTGGTTAACATCTTAGATTTCTATTGGTTTTGCTTTATATATTTTGATGCTATATTTCTAGTTATCTAAAAATTTATAATCTACTATAACTTTTAGTGATTGTACTTGTTATCAATATAACCATTTTTCATTGTCCTTTCTTTATTGCCTTGAATTTCATTTTGTCTGATTTTAATTCTGTAGCTATTGGTTTCTCTTTGGTACTCTCCTTCAGGTCTTCTTTCAATGCCCAGTTTTCTACTTTTCGATATCATTTTGATTTGATATCTTGCTTATAAATCATTTTTAGTGGGATTTAAAAATATAAATCTGAGAATTTCTGTCTTTCAATAGGGAAGTTTAAATTATTTATAATATTTATGATTATAATTGGCCTTTTTAACGGTATGAATAGATCCTGTCAGCCCTCTGATTGAAAACCTACAATGGTTCTCATTTCACCCAGAATAAAAATCAAAGTCCCTACCATGGTGTCTAAGCTCCCACATGACCAGTATGACCACTGACCGCCCACATCCCTAGCTTTATCTCCTACAACTCTCCTCCCCACGCTTATTCCACTTCAGCTACACCTTCTTCTTGTTGCGCCTTCAACACACCAGACGTGCCTGCTTTAGAACTTCTCCCGTTCCCTTGGCCTGAAATGTTGTTTGCTAGATATTCATGTGGTCAACCTTCTTACTTCTTTCAAGTCTTTGTTCAGGTGTCAACACTTATTCTATGTCTACTAAGCACAACTTATCTAGTTCCCGTCTCCAATACATTTAATTTCTGATCAATATTCTCGGACAGTTTGCAAATTAGGCTAGATTGAGGATAGACTGAAAGAAGATTAAGCAGGTAAAGAACTAAGGAAATTAAGGGAGGAGAAAAATTAAAAGGCAAATTTGAGATTTGAAGTCAACATAAGTAGATGCAGAGTGATAACATTAACAAAGGTAAGAAAGTGATATTAGAGCAAAATTTTGATATCTGATTAATTCAGTTTTAGACATGCTGAATTTGAAATGATGGTGGGAAGTCCATGTGGCAACATTCAGAAGGCAGGTGGAGAAATGAGACTGTAACTTGGGATGGGGAACAGCTGGAGTAACTTATTTTGGGTCTTTCACAGACAAGTGATATTTTAAATACAGAAGGGATCTCTAGAGAAGAACTTCCTAATATTATGCACTGAAAAGAGCACAGCATCACTTCTACAGTCTTCTTGCCCCAAAAGGCAGAACTTGAATTCAGGGATGAGAAAACTTCAGACAAACCCAAATTGAAGGATGTTCTACAAAATAATTGGCCAGGGTTCCTCTAAAGTGTCAAGGTTATGATAGACAAAGAAAGACTGAGGAAATGTCACAGATTGAAATGAATTAAGGAGGCAGAACAACTAAATGGAATGCAGGATACTATTAAATTGGGTCTTCAGCAGAAAAGGGACATTAGTGGAAATACTGATGAAATGTGAATGAAGCCTGTAGATTACTTAACAGTATTGCATAAATGTAAATTTCCTGGTTTGGATAACTGTACTATAGTCATGTAAGATGTTAACACTTGAGGAAGCTGGATGAAGGGTACGCAGTGCCTGTTTGTACTATTCTTGCAATTAAAAAAAATCTCAAATTGTTTGAAAATGAAAAGTTAAAAAAATTTTTAATTAAGAAAAGAAGATACACACACAAAATTCAGTGTATCTGTGGATTCAATAAAGAACTATAATTTGCTAAAGAACTCAATTTGCTTCAGAGAATCATTCCCTTGTTTGCTGATCAGACAAGCTGACAGAAATGATTAGGTTCTAAGTCTCTAAACTAAAGTCTTTTTTTTTTTTTTGGCTGGGCTATGCAGCTTGTGGGATCTTAGTTCCCTGACCAGGGATTGAACTCGCACCCTTGGCAGTGAAAACGTGCAGTCCTAACCACTGGACTGCCAGAAAATGCCCTAGACTAGAGTCTTTAGGATGGTATAGACCAGTAAAGCAACTGGAAAGGAGTACAAGAATAAGAGCTCACTAATCAACATTAAGTTTTTCATAATTAATACAAAACTTAGAGAGGCTTTAATTCGTGTACTTGATTCCCAACATGACCCTGTGAAGGAGGTAGGCTATTACTCACTTTCTATTAATTGCCTCCATTCTTGTGATATAAGGAAAATGAATATATCTACAGTTATACACCATGATTCTTCTCCCTCCAAAAACATAAAGAGTAGTAATTCACAAAACTTACGTTTTTAAGTTCTGGCTTTATCACAAAGTAGTTATTGGATCCAGGACAAGTCACTTTAAGTTTCCAGCCTCCATTTCTTCAATACCAAACAAGAAGGTTGGACTAGAGTACATGTAAAGTCTATCCCATTGTACGATTCCACAATGGTAATCTGTGATCTGTTTACTATGGAAAATTTGTGGTACTGTAAGACTATCTCATTAATTTTGTAGTCATTTTCCCAAATGAAATTTTGTACCTAATACAGAGGCCTGATACAGTTGCGGAGCTGAGCAAAACATCACCATATTCTCAAACTCCTACCTATGTAAGTGGAAATGTTGGCTGAAGAGAAACAAATTTCTTAAAGTACCAACCGGTAAGATTTAGTAAATTCATTTCATCATTTTCATCATGATCTCTCTGTTCAAGATCTTAACAATGGTTTAATATTTCTTCTTACTCATATCAGGAATGTCCCTCACCTTTGGCCTCCTTCCATTCCCCCTGCATCTGTTAAGGTCCTATGTGTCTTTGCCCTATTGTTAAAAAGCATCTTAACTGGTCTCCCTGCTATAAATATTTCCCCATTCTAGCTCATTCCCTACCACAGTGCTGCAAGTACTGAAACAAAGCCAGTATTTATTAGAAGAAAACAAAAACACTAATTTGAAAAGATACATGCACCCCCATGTTCATTGCAGCATTGTTTACAATAGCCAGAATATGGAAACAACCTAAGTGTCCATGAATGGATGAATGAATAAAGAAATTGTGGTATAGACAAAGAATGGAATATTACTCAGCCATAAAAAAATGTAGGGACTTCCCTGGTGGCACATGGTTAAGAATCCACCTGCCAATGCAGGGGACACGGGTTTGAGCCCTGGTCCGGGAAGATCCCACATGCCGCTGAGCAACTAAGCCCGTGCACCTCAACTACTGAGCCTGTGCTCTAGAGCCTGTGAGCCGCAACTGCTGAGCCTGTGTGCTGCAACTACTGAAGCCTGCATGCCTAGAGCCCATGCTCCACAACAGGAGAAGCCACCACAATGAGAAGCCCACGCACCGCAATGAAGAGTAACCCCTGCTCGCCGCAACTAGAGAAAGCCTGCGTGCAGCAACGAAGACCCAACGCGGCCAAAAATAAAGAAATAAATAAATAAATTTAAAAAATGTAATCATGCCTTGGAAACAACATGGATGGACCGCTAGGATATTATGCTAAGTGAAATAAGTCAAACAGAGAAAGACAAATAGCATATGATTTCTCTTATGCATGGAATCTAAAAACAAAACAAAACAAAATACCAAAGAACAGACTGGTAGTTGCCAGAGGTGGGGGTGGGGGTGGGAGAAATGGGTGAAGGGCTCAAAAGGTACAAAGAAAACAACAATAACAAAAACCTAATTTGGTGATGCTAAACTATATTTAAAAACTTCCAACCACAGCCAATAGGATCAGATGCAAACCCCTTAGCATGGCATACAGGCCCTTTACTCTCTGGTGCTTGGTCCACTTTCTAGGCAAGAAAATCTTCTTGCCTCACACTCTAAGCTTTACATCTAACTTTTGGCATTCTCTAGAGACTCTTTCAAGCACTGAGGGCCTCCGCCCATCTAGTATTTTTGTGCCTTCCACCTTTTCCACTTCTGTTCCAGATTCGAGTTCTGGGTGAAGTTATCACTTCGTCTGTGAAGCTTTCACTCTCACAGGCTTAAATACAGTCTGTTAGAGCACTTATGATTTACACTGTAATCATTTATGTCCATCTCCACATTACAAGATCAGCCCTTGAAGATAAGGGATGATATACACTCATCCTCATGCTTCAATGTCTAGTATAATATTTGATAAACAGGTGCTGAATGAAGATACAATCTATCCTGCCTGGAGTAAAAAGATACTCCATCACAACTCCCCCAATTTTATTTCATCTTGCAGAGTTCTTATTAACCTTTACAAATGCCTCACAAATTCTTCCCCCTACAATTTCACAGGCCTTATTCTTCTCTGAATTCCAACTGCACCCAAGTCACCCACTACTATGTAATTTAATTGAGCACATTTCTTAATGACATCAGGTGTCTTGTCTCCCTAACTACAGAGCGAGCTCCTTGAGAACATTCTAATTAAAATAAGCTAATAAAGTGCACACAATCATTTTCTAATATATCACAATATACTGTGAACATATCAGAGATATTATCTGATTCTCTGGGCAAATTCCTATACCTAGGATGTCCAATGTTCTGGCATTTTTGTTATGTACCTGAATTTAGAGATGATTACCTTCAAACATATTTTCTTTTAGTGCGAAACAGAAAAATATGTGCCCCGTACTTACCTGGGGTTCATGATAAGACGTCGGAAAAAGTAAGTCCAGGTGATATAATCCATTGCATCTTGCTTAGATGTTATTGTACCACCAGCAATCTCTGCATTTAGATGGTCAGAGAGCACTCCTAATAAGCTACAGAGTGAACAAGACATGGGAAACATACATGAACATTAAATGAAAAACAATTTACCTCACATAGTCAAGACTCAGATTTGATGTTCCAGGATACAGAACAAATGCTTTGTGTAATTTGTATCTTTTGTATATAATTTTGGGGAAATAAATTGCTAGGTGGAAATAAACACAGGCTGACAGGAAGGGAGATAATAACTTTCAGGAGGGGAAGATGAGAGCCGAGGTAAGAGCAGACAAGGGACGATACACCTTGGAGAGCAGAGAAGAGTTACTGAGGCAGATGAAAGGAGAGTTGGTAAGAAAGGGGGGATGGTTAGGATAGAGCAAGGATATTCCCTTCATTCATTCAGTGAATATTAAGTTCAGTCATATAAGACATAAATGTGCTAGGTATTGTGGAATATACAGAGATGATCAGATGTGTTGAAAGACTGGCATAACAAAATGTTCATTTCAGTTTCTTACATAAATTACAAAAAAGGGAAGCAATGTCCAACAAAAGAAAAGGCCGTGTAAATTATGATACATGGAACAATATGCAGGTATTAAAAAACAGTTTTTGTGAAGGATGTTTTTAAGGATTTGAGAAAATGGCCATAATAAATTGAATGAAAAAAAAAGTTGCGATATTACTTTCCAGTCACCAGTGGCAGAGTATAAATCCGTATAGCTAATTTGGAGGGCAATTTGACAATATCTATTTGAACAATCACCGTGACCCAGCAATTTCACTTTTTCATTATCACCTGATAGGGAAACATTTATAGGTTAGGATAGGGAAGCAAAATACTTCACTGCAGCAATATATGTAAGAGTTAAAAACTAGAAACTCTCTAAATGCCCATTAACAGAGAAGTTAACATATAACTTCCATATATGTACTCTGTAGAAATAAAATATTAATAGTAGTCATATCAAGGTACACATTTAAATTTTTAATTAACTTTTTACTGAAGTACACATAGAAAAAAATACATAAATTAAACATGTACAACTCAAGTAATAAAATGTGAACACATCTGTGTAACCACCACCAAGATCAAGCATTACCAGTGCCCCAGAATTCTTCCTTTTATGCTTTTTAATCACTCCTCTTGCTCAAAAGGATATTTTGACTTTTGTTTCTTTTCTTTACCTTAATGCAGTGGCTTGGATCTCTAGCACAATGCTTACTGGCAGTGGTGAAAACAACATCCCTGCATCATTTCCTATCTCAAAGGGAAAGTTTTCAATATTGAATCATTAATCATGATGTTTGCAGTAGATTTTTAGTAGAGACTCTTTATCAGATTAAGAACATTCCCTTATATTCCTGTTGGCTAAGAGTTTTTATTATTAATGGGTATGGAATTTCACCAAACGCTTTTTTTTTATATCTATGAGATAATCATATAATTTTTCTCATTTTTTCCTGCTAATGTGGTGAATTATATTCATTTATTTTCAAGTAATAGGTCATCTTTGCACTAATATTGTAATTAGTTGTAATATGTTATCTTTTTATACATTGTTAGATTTGATTTACTCATGTTTTATTTAGGATTTCTACATCTATATTCATGAGAGACACAGCTCTGTTACATTCCTTTCTTGTAAATTTATCAGGTTTTGGTATCAAGGTTATTCTACTCTCATAAAATAAGTTGGCAAATAGTCCTATCTTTTCGACTATTACATGAAGTGTTCGTGTTCAATTTCATGAGTTCAATTTCTTCCTTAAATGTTATAAAGAATTCACTAGTGGAACGTCTGGGTCAGAAAATTTCTTTGTGGAAAGATTTTAAATTTCAGATACAATTGCTTTGATAGATAAGAGGCTATTTAAATTTTCCATTTCTTTTTGTGTCAGTTTTAGTAATTTTTTTAAAAAAGCATTCTACCATTTGATCTAAAATTTAAAAATTATTTGTATAAATTTCTTCATAATATCTTATTACCTTTTAGATTTCTTTTGTATCCTGATATTGTGTTGTTCCTTCTCTCTTTTCTCTTGACCAGACTTAAAGGTTTATCAATATTATTCTTCTTTTCAAAGAACCAACTTTTGGCTTTGTTGATTTTTTTCTAATGCATGTTTGGTTTCAATTCATTAATTCTTTTTCTTATCTTTCTATCTTCTCCTTTCTTTGAGTTCAATTTGCTAATTTTTTTTCAAATTCTTGAGATGCATATTCATATAATTCATTTTTTACTCTTTCTTTTATTTTATTTTTTAAAAATTATTTATTTATTTATTTGTTTTTATTTTTGGCTGTGTTGGGTCTTTGTTGTTGTGCGCAGACTTTCTCTAGTTGTGGCGAGCGGGGGCTACTCTCTGTTGCGGTGCGCGGGCTTCTCATTGTCGTGGCTTCTCTTGTTGCGGAGCACAGGCTCTTGGCATGTGGGATCAGTGGTTGTGGCTCATGGGCTCTAGAGCGCACGCTCAGTTGTTGTGGTGCATGGGCTTAGTTGCTCTGCGGCATGTGGGATCTTCCTGGGCTAGGGATCGATCCCGTGTCCCCTGCGCTGGCAGGCGGATTCTTAACCACTGCGCCACCTGGGAAGCCCTTCACTCTTTTAAAATACGTATATTTATGGTCATAAATTTTCTCTTAGCACAATGTTAGCTATCTCCCACAATATTAAATGTTTTTATATTTTCCAAATTAAAAAAAAAAGGAACATTAGAACTTCTAACACAGTAAAAAACTCAAAAACTATTTACAGTATAAATTAGAAATATATTTTGTCCTTTGCAGTTAGAATATGGTAAAGGCTATTCAGTATATTAAAGAAGACTATGATAAAAGGTAGCAAGTGATAAATGTTAGGAATGAAAAATGTATAAATCTGACAGACAAAAGATTATTTTCAGCTGAGAAAATGAGGAAAGACTTCGTCAAAGGGGTGGTAGTTACTGGATCCACAAAGAAATATGTGATAATTCTGAAACTGGCCACTAGCTTAAATTATTCATTATCAATCCCTTTATTTTGGATATTTATTTATAGACTATTCTACAAAAACACACACCAAACTAACACTTTATTAAATGCTTACTATGTGCCAGACACAGTTCCAAGCACGATACATTTGATCAGTACAAGTACCCTACGAGATGGCCAGTATTGCTGCTATCTCCATCTTACAGACAGTGCACTAAGGCATTGAGGATTTAAATAACTTGTTCAAGATCAAGCAAGTAAGTGGTGGAGAGCTCAAATATGAACCCAGGTTGTCTTGCTCCGGAGTCAATGTGACTGAACAATGTACTTCACTGCTTCTTTTTTTTTAAATAAATAAATTAATTAAGTAATTTATTTTTGGCTGCGTCGGATCTTTGTTGCTGCGTGCGGGCTTTCTCTAGTTGTGGCGAGTGGGGGCTACTCTTCGTTGCGGTGCGCTGGCTTCTCATTGCAGTGGCTTCTCTTGTTGCAGAGCATGGGCTCTAGGCATGTGGGCTTCAGTAGTTAGGATTATGGCACACGGGCCCCATAGTTGTGGCTCGCGGGCTCTAGAGCGCAGGCTCAGTAGTTGTGGCGCACTGGGCTTAGTTGCCCTGTGGCACGTGGGATCTTCCTGGACCAGGGCTTGAACCTGTGCCCTCTGCATTGGCAGGTGGATTCTTAACCACCGTGCCACCAGGGAAGTCCCTTCACTGCTTCTTTTAAACAGTGTGTTTTTCTTTTATAGTGAAAATTATAATTTAATGTTGTCTTATTGTGATAAATATATTGTTTCACTTCAAATAATTCTTTTGAACTAGAAGTTTTACTGATTTTCATCTAATACAATGTCAGCACAAGAATATCAACCTGCTATGACATAATCCATTTAAATTAATTTACAGCAAAATTTACCTTGACTCTACAGGGAAAGGCTCATAAAGAAATTTTTTGTAAAAGTCTTTCTTTATGTCATGAACCAGAATTACAGCTTTGCCTTGGTCATCAAACTGAGGCCTCCCAGCACGCCCCATCATCTGGAGTACATCTATAAGAAAGAGAACAAGAGGTATTCTGCAGTGTGGTATGTAGCACAAGAAATACTGATGGATTATGGCATGTTTCTACAACACAACAAAATAAAAGGGAGTAGAGTATTTTAAGACCAGGGATGCTCTCTCTGATGCCTACTACTGAGTTCCCTAATAATTAAATAATTAATTCACTATGATAGAAAATTGAGTCCCCAGAAGAGTCTTACAGTGTATAGAAGTAAGAAAGATCAAAGATTCCTTTAGGTAAATGTTTAAAAATGCTATTTAAGAGTTATAACTATACAACTCTTATATAGGAAAACCTCTTCAGCAGAGTCATTTGCTTATTTTTCCCCATGAATAATGGATCCACTTAGGCTTCCTCTTCTTCCCATCCACTGTATAAAATTTTTCTTTTATACTGCAGGAGTCTCTGAGGTAAGTAATGATTGAGAAATGATACAGATTTTACATGCATTCATGTAAGTAATGACTGAGAAACGATACAGATTTTATATGCACTCATTGAGTTGAAATACACATTTGGCATATTTTCCTGTTCAAAACTCACTGAAAATTCTTTTATCAAGTTTTAAAATATGTTAATAGACTGTTCATGTACAAGTTATAGCAACAAGTGCTTTGGTTCTAGAAGTCCTATAGGAAATATCATGTCTAGTGAGGGAGATTTAAAATTAAACATAATGTTTAATTATAACTTATTAAGTCACTAATTCCTACTAATCAGTACTTTTATCTATTTATAAATTTAAAACAATTACTTGTGCCTTTGACATTCATTAACACATTGGATAAGTAAAAGTAAATAAAATGGCTTAATACTTTGGAGTAATATTTTTACTGGAAACAAAAAATTTACAATTTGTTCATCACTGACATGTGACCAATTCTCTAAAATTTAATTCATGCAAATCCAAATTATTAAGGCTAAAATAGACATTTAATGTATTTGTAAATTTAAAAATATTACCTGTAATGGGAAAATCCACATATCGTCTTGTTTTTCCATCATAATATTCTGTTCCTTTAATAATTACTAAATGAGCTGGAAAGTTTACACCCCAGGCTAATGTACTTGTAGCAATAAGAACCTAAAAAATAAAAGATAATATCTTACATCTAACTAAAATACAACTTTTAAGTTACTTTTAAATATCTGTTCATGGAAAAAAATTACCTGAACTTTACAATTTACAAATAGTTCCTCTACTGTTTTTCGGTCCCTCTCATGTAGTCCGGCATGATGCATTCCTATTCCGAAAGCAAGTGTCAGCTTCAGGTTGGAATCTCTTACTGTTCCAATGATATTCTCCATCTGCAAATAAAAACACAATTACAAGATGTAGGTGCATTAGCTTTATATTTTTCATTTTGTTTTTTTAATTCTTATGCTATATGGGCATAAAAATATTAGGTCCCATCAGCAGTTATGATTAAAGTTAAATTAGTTGAAAAGAATATCTACTTAGTGAGAATGCATACTCTAAATTAATTAAAATGTAAATGTTATCCCTTTTTTTTTATGCATCAAGGAAAAAAATCTGTACTCATTACCCCTTAATGAGTAACAACTACTAAAAGGCTGTAATATTGCCTAAAATGTTTCAGTGTCTGTGTTCGACTTGTTATAGAAAAGACCTCTATTTTTTGGCTCAGTGATAAAAATTTAGAAAGTATGGACAAAAAATTAATGGAAAAAATCAGTCATAATCCTACCAAAGAGTAATCATTCAAATTTAGGTATGTGACCCGGGGGCAAGTCACATACCCTCTCTGAGCCTCAGTTTCTTCATTTAAAAAATCAAACTGGTATATATTTTTGCTTACTTCTCATTTCTTTAATCAACAGTTCAGTTAAATACTTTTCATATTTACTGTTTGATTTTTTGGTAAGTTATCTTTCCGTTTATTGAGTAGCCTTTTTTCTTATTGGTTTGTGATAGCTCTTTATGTATTAAGGGTATCAACCCCTTGTCTATCACATGGTATAAACTTTCATCCAGTTTTATAAGTACCTCATTTTATTTATTTAATTTTTTTACTTTATGGACTTAAAATTTTAAATTGGTCCCTTATATTTTTTTGCTTAGAAAACTTTTCCTCATCTTGAGATCAAATACATATTCGCCTACTATTCCTTTAACTTCTGTTATAGTTTTATTTTTTACATTTAAATAATTAACTTGTAATTTATTTTGTAATAGAAAGTATGGTAGAAATCTAAGTTTATTTTTCCTAAATAGTTAATTATTCTAGCAATATTGGTTAAGTAATTCCTTACCTTAACTTATTTTAAATGCTAACTTTACTATATTCAGAATTCTTATACATTCCAGTTTTTTTGCATTTTAAAACAGATTGCATTTCCAGCCTCAGTTTAGCTCACTGAATTTTATATGTGTAAACAGTTTCTGAAACTCATATTCTATATATACTCTCAGAATATTCTATCACTTTCCATTCTACATGGAAAATTCTTAATGCAACACAGATTTTATGGCAACAAGCAGCAAATCTTATTTTCTTACAAAACTTACTTCCTGTAAAGAACTAAACAGAAAACCCAATCTCTTTCTGTTTAATGATAGACCTCTACTTGTCCTTAAAGAAGAAGATGACACTAGGTGCAGCCTGGGCATCTTTTTGGGCAACTCCCTGAGGGCAGTAATGCAGAGCCCAAGTGGTTTGAGAATATACGAGCATTCAGAAGAAGGACATGTTTTAGTTATGTCTACAGCTTCATGACCACATCAGTAAACAACAGTGGAGAAGGAACTTGGAAGTAGGCATCAATACATGTATAACTATTATATACCTTAAGACTGAGATAGAAGTTGGAAGACTGACATTACTTTCGGACTTCATTTCCTTTTTGCCTTCTACTATTAATCACCTCGAATATACACAAGTATACCTGCAATACACTTATGCTCCTGGCTCTGCATAACCAGTAAACAGCTCACAAAATCTCCATCTAGAGAAACTTCAGGTGGCTGCTGCCATTTGGTAAAAATGCATAAGACAAACATATTCAGGGGGGAGGGGTAAATTGGAAGATTGATACATACACACTACTATATATAAAATAGATAACTAACAAGGGCCTACTGTATAGCACAGGGAACTCTACTCAATACTCTGTAATGGCCTATATGGGAAAAGGATCTAAAAAAAAGAGTAGATAAATGTATTTGTATAACAGATTCACTTTGCTGTACATCTGAAACTAACACAACATTGTAAATCAATTATACCCCAATTTTAAAAAAAAAGACAAACATATTCATATAATGAAGCATTCCAACTGTTTTCATTCTTACTAATTTTATTTTCAATGGTTGGAAAAGTTTTCCAAGTTTTTTATGTGGGAAAAAGTTGTTTTACTCCAATAATCAAAAAAAAAAAAAAAGAAAAAAAAAAGATGGAGTTTGGCTTTATAATAATTATTAGTGTATAAAAAGCATTGCATAGACTAGGTAATATTTTAATAACATACACATCAGAAATCTTATTTACCCACTTTCCTGAATTGAATGCAATGTATAAAGAATTCATTCTGTTTCATAGTCACAGTACAGTCACCTGATATTCCTGCATTATTTTTTTTACAATCTGCTTAGCAAGAATATGGAAATGTATTAATATAAATGCTGACTACAAATGCATGCTATAAAGAAAGGTACTGTCCTGTCTCATAAATTATGTTAGCTATTCTCAAGTGACAGCCTATCATCCTTTTTTCATTCAACAGTTCACTGCATAAAATATCTTCAATTTACACTATCAAGAATAATTCATTATTCTTACTCTGACAATTAGTTTCGGGATTTTTCAGTTTCACAACTTAAATAGCAGTGTGTATGTATAACTTGTATAATTTGCAGTGTTCCATGGCAATGCCAATCATATCCAAAAATGCCAATCATATCCATGAATGGCAATGCCAATCATATCCATGAATGGCAATGCCAATCATATCCATACCATTTACCATAGGAAAGCTAAGGAATCCTGTGGCAGGAGGTTTGGTGAGGCAGTAATATCTCGTCCTTTCGCATCAGGGAAGGCTGGCTGTTTCTCATTCCCTTCCTCCACTTTCACATAAATCAATGCATTAAAAAGAACTATTTGCCTATCTAAACTGGTAATGACCTAAAATCCTCATGAGGACAATCACAGAAAACAACTTCATTTATTACACGGCTACTGTGGATGAATTCTGAGTTATTTGTACATCATAAAAAAAGCAAAATTTATAGTAATGTTACTCAATCATTAAGCATAAAATATTACTAGGACAGTCTGTTTAAATTTGAAAATATAATTTTTGATTAGATTATATGCATCTTCATCCCTACACTTAAAATAGGTTTCATGTGAATCAAAACAACGTAACACAAGCAAAATTTTTCAGGAATTTAGGATAATGAAAGCTTAAAACATGATAATAGATATTATTTGTTGAGTACTTATTATGTGTCAAGCATTGTGCTTATCACTTTGCAAAGATTATCACACTGAATCCTTTACATAAATATAGCCCTAAAGTAACACCTAATTCTTTTATACAACACACTATGCTTCAAGTTAAAAGACTCAGTGGCCTTGAGTACTATATAGTAGTCTTTCTCAATTCTGGTTCCCTGAGAGAATTGAGCCTCACAAAAAAATATCTGAATTACCATCTTCTTAATTTTTCCAAGGATAGTTAGTACCATTCTAGATGGTTAGGCGAAAAGTTCATTTATTACATTCATTGGATGTCTTAGGACATGAAGGCTTAATTCTTGTTAAGAAAGGCTGCTATAGAATTTTAAAAAGAATAATCATGTAACTAAAACACTTTGATAGAGGAAGTTTTAATTCCATAGTTCATTTCTGTTCAAGGAACAACTGCTGTTATGTGCAGGTATCTTTCCGATAAACCGTCCTTGAAATACGTCTGACTGTATGTTAGTTAAACCAAAAAATTTTTTTCCGTATTATAAATAAATAAAAACAGACCTATGCTCCTCCAAGCAGTGGTCTTTCTTTAGGGTGTGGGGGAGAAGGCACATATGTAAACTGTTGAACCAATTACTTTAACTTAATAGAAATTTTTTTTTATATTTTAAATTTATTATACTCAAAAAGCTTTTGTAGAACGATAGGATTCCATTTAAGTAGATACATTACTCTGTGCCTGAAATACATTCCAGTCAGAATATAATTCAGTGAGTTGATGACAATGCTGGCTCCAAAAGAAAGGAGAAGACCAGATCGGACAAGAATGAGCTAACAGATTGTGCAGCCCAGTTCTGTCCCTTTGAGTGTGATATATTGTTTCAAGATGCTAAAAACCCATACTTTCTCAAAGCGTATCTGTTGTGCTGGTTTCCCCATTTTCACAGAATCCTCATTATCAGAACTCTGTACTCTTTTCAAAGCACATCAGACTCAGACCATATGCCACTGAATAATGCTTATCAATTGTATAAAACACTCAATAAAAGATGTACCATACAGAGGAATAATGAAAGTTACAAAGACTTTCTTTTTTAAAAAAATAATTAAATATATCACATCTGGTCCAGATGTTAAATGAAGTTAAAACATTTCCTCATAATTACTTTTATTCTTAAAATACACTTTTTATGATAAACCCAACAGACTGAAGGGGAAAAACTAAAATGAAACAAACACTTTAGAACATTCTTTTGATCTACTAATAGGAAAACAATAAAATTAATTAAAGGTAGTAAGTTTCCAAACTTTACCAATACACCTCAGAACATATTCTCTTGCTGCCCCCTCTGAAACCCAAAACAAGCACACCTCAAAGTAATTTATGATACTGTTAATATATAAATACATTTATAAATGATTAAAAATACAATTATATGAGAAGTAAATATATAAATGAAATCTAAACAATAACATGTAAATCTTTGCTATTGTCTGCTAAATAAACACAATACTATTTTCAATGTCTGCTTTTAGTTTAGCCTGATTCTTAATAATAGCAATATCAAAACTGGGCTATATAGGGCTGAGATATTAAAAATTTTCTCCTTATTAATGTTTCCAACTTAATTCACTATGCTATTGGTAATTTTTGAGTATACATTTTATGCTTATTTCAATTTCCGGTGAGTTCAAATTCCAAAACATTCTTGGAGAACATTTTCATACATCTCTGCTTTTAAAATGCAGAGAAAGCTAATAAAAGGGACATTATAGAATTGATTTTCTAAAGTAGCACAATTTTAAATGAACAAATACTATATTAATATGAATTAAATTTGTGAAGGACCACAAGCAAAAGATTATAAATATATGACCAAATTTTACCAGAGCTTTCAGCAAAAAGAATCTATCTGTTTAAAAGATGTTATTCAATGTAATAACATTTATTGAATATTTAACTCTGTTCCAGGCCTGTTCTATGTACATTAAATGTACTAATACATTTCATCCTCGCAAGATTCTTGTGGGGGTAGATTATCATCCTTTCACAGATTAAAGGATGAGGCTCAGAAGTGAAACATCCCACTTGCAGTGGGCAGTCAGTAGGGAACCCAGGAAGCCTGGCTCTAGTCCATGCTCTCAACCACAATGCCACCCTCTAATCATCACATGAATGAGGGATATTTCAAATAACTACTTGAAGTAATGACATCATCCACTTGACTTAGGGCTGGACCACGTTGTTTTAAACGGTATACAAAAAACAGATGAGATTTGAAATAATGAGTAATGTCCTAGACTCACACAGCTGGGGAATGCTACGCAGATGATTTGCAAATCTATTTCTCCTTTATCATTTGAGTATTTCTACTCCTATGCCTCAAAATGAAGAATACCTAAAATAACATTCTTTTCTAAACTAAGATATCACCTCTTACGATTGAGAACGGCACAGCTCTTGTTCATTGCTTGCATTTGATATTTTAGCTACTGACTTCCGTACCTGTCAAATGACACACACCCTTACTTTGACTTTTCCATCTTCTCTAGACAGTATGTTGTCCATGATTCCATTACTGTGCGGGACAATAAAAGAACATGACTCTGAGACAGCCACTATGGTTTTGAGCTCCCACGCTCCGCTTACTTGCTTTGTGCTATTGGGCAAGTCACTTAATTCTTCTAAGTTTCAGTTTCTGCATCTGTAAAATTGGGATAACAGGAACAACCCTCCCAGAGTTCATGATTAAATGGGATAAGTCTTTAGTGAACTATAAAGTACTTGATAAATATAGCAATTATTACTAAGCATAATAAGAGCTTTGCCTCTTTAGTCAATAGGACATATATGATATCAACTAAGACAAAATAAAAAAGAACAGTCTCCTATCTTGAAGCTGTTCTTAATTACACAAATGTTCCATGAGACCCAACTCAGTTCAATGTCCAGTGTTCAGCAAATCTGTAGATAATGTCTGTTTTGACATCTAATATTCTGAGCCTAATAGTTTTCTTTATTGGGTAGTCATTAAGAGGTCTGAAGCTTGATCAAAATAGAAAGCACTTGGGGTGGGAGTTTTGTATCATGAGCTAAATCTATTTTAGTTTGATAAAACAGATTGTTCAAGTTGAAAATGTGGTTACCCTACATTAAACTCAACTTAATTTCTGATTTTTAACAATCTCCAAGTCCATTTTAAAAGCCTGATACTAACTTCTTACCTATAGGAAGAGGTCAATATGTATATATGTTGAATGAAAAAGCAAATGAATCAAAGAAAGCTATGTCAGTAGCTTGTAAAATGTAAAATGTAATATGTAAAATGTCAGTAGTAGAAACTCCACCAAATCTGAACTTGTGATCATTTTGTGTAAAGCTAGGCTATAGTTCATCTTTGTACATCTATGAAGGTCTTACTTGTAATGAGGTTGAGTGAGTTATGTTTAGCTTAAAAGGAAAAAATTTTCAAGCATCAAAAAATTCCTTCAGTATTAAGCATGTGGAAATAACACCAATTCTACTTTTCATGAATGTGCTCCTCCTGTGCACCTATGCTACAGTTTTTCACGAATTCACTTTGAAGCATTGTGTAAATTTATAATTAGCACATTTCCTTAATTATATTCAGTGTCATCTGTGTGAGTCTTCTAGCCAATTAATTTGAATTAACAAGGTTTAACAATACTATGTTCCAAGGAATTCTTGTCTTCCATACTCCTCCGATTTTCGTGTTATCCACATCTGGATTCTTTTCATATCGTGCTTCAATCAGAAAGCTATCCCCTTTCCTGCTTCAGATTATTTCCCAGCATCTACCTTCTGGTGGTACCGCAGACTTTAGAACACAACTCAAACATTGTGGTCCAGGACCTTCAGGGCAAAAAGCCTTGTAGGATTCTGTTTAATTCATTCCTACTTGTAAGGATGTAAGGGGGAAAAAAAAAAAAGCTAGTTGTCTTTGATGTGCTTTTCTTTTAGCTACCTGGACCTTATTTAACAGTGTGGAAGCAGAAAGGGTTAGCCCTGCTGCTAATTGGACAGACACACAGAGGAGTTCAGGAGGAGAATATAAGCAAGACTGAAGAATAAAGTCTAATCTTCAGCCAGGGTTCTGCTTTCCCATCCCAGATATGCATCTCATCCAGGGTGTGAGTGATGAAATAAGCACAGCATTCTGAGCCTTCAATCAGCAAACCCGCTCAGAAGAAAGGGTGCTCCCTCTGCTGTTTTATCTTTCCAAGCAGGTTGGCAACTATCCAGATCCCAGCACCATTCACCCTTGCACGTCAAACCAGATTGCAGAGTATTTGGCAGAAGCCAACGAACTGCACTTGTTAGGCACTAAATTATAACTAATTAAATTACATAGAAAAGCTTCTAGAAGGAGTTGTATACGCTATTTGCTTCCATTTCCTTCCCCTCCCACCCACTTATTCCTCAACTCCTTCCAAACTGGCTTATGTTCACAACATGTCACTGACCCTACTTGCCAAGTTCGTCCAAGATGTCCAAGTGCTAAATCCCACAGGTGTTTCTCTGCTCTCATCTCACTCCGCTCCCATGAACATCTGATGTAGTCAAGCGCTCCTTCCTTCACGAACCCCTCCTGTCTACAGTGTTCTAGGACACTGTGTTTCCTCACTGGCACTGCTTTCTCAGGGTTCGTTGCCAGCTCCTCATTTTCTACCTAAGCTCACATCGAGAGAGTCCCTCAGGCCTGCCTTCTGATCTCCACACTCTCTATCCGAGGGTCTCAGGTGCTCACCTGGGTTTAAAGGCTGCTTCTATGCAGATGCTCCCAAGTTCATATATCTCACATCCTCTTTACAGACCTCCTACATTTAAGTGCCTTGAAATCTCCACTTGAAAGTCTTGGAGATACAAATTAACATGTCCAAAATATAACTTTTTTTTCTTTCCTTTTTTTTTTTTTAAGCTCAGATCTGTCTTCTCTGTCTTTCTCTCTCCATCCTAAATCTGTCTCCTCCTTCCTCTCTATCCTACAGTCTCGGCTCTCTCCATTTCAATAAATGACACTATTATTTACTCAGATGTTTAGGGTTAATAACTGGGGCACCATTCTTGATTCTTTTCAGTTTTTGAATCTCCATTTCTCATCTATTAGAAAGTCCTATTGCATCTAGCCCCAAATACATTTTTTCATTCCCACTGTTACCACTCTAGGTGGCCCCTAGGTCACCACCATCGTTAATTCCAGGCTTACTTCCACTTCCATCCATTTTCCACTAAGCAGCAAAAGTGATCTTAAAATGTAAATTGGGGTATGTAATTTGTTTAGCTTAAAACCCTTTAATGCCCTGGAACACTCCTCCCTCAGATATGTGCTTAGTTTGCTTCCTTGCTTCCTTCAGTTCTTTGTTCAAAGGTACCTTCATCAGGGAGGCCTTCTCAACTTGTGTTAACGTACAACATTCCACTACCATCTTTGGCATTCCCTATTCCCTTTAACTTGCGTATTTTTTTCCCCCATGTGAATTATTACAACCTGACATAGTTGCTTATTAGCTATCACTCCCACTAGAATGTTAATTCCATAGGGCAGGAACTTTACCTGACACACAGAAGGAGCTCAATAAATGTTGGTCTAATAAATGAAAAAATGACTGTCTTCCCATAGTACTTAGAGTAACAATCCAAGCTCCTTGACCATGGGTCTATGGCCTTGCATGAGCTGGCTCCTGTCCGTCTCTCCAGTGTGACTTGTGCCACCCTCCTCTGCTTATTCGGCTCCAGCTGAACTGATCTTCTCACTGTTCCTTTAACACGCTGTCCCTTCACCTGAAACGCTGTTATCTTCTCCCTTTGGGTAGCCAGCTTGTTCTTAAGCTCTGGTGCTCAGCTTAAATGTCATCTCTTTAGAGAAGTCTTCTCTGACTAATCCATTTAAAGAAGCCTTCCATTCCCCTATTCTATTTCATTTCTTATTGGTTTCTTCCATACAATTTTCATAGTTTGATATCAACTTATTTATTTAATCATGCATATATTTTTAAATTTCTATTTTCTTCACTTAAGCTCTTTGAGATTTGGGATCAGTAAGGCTAATACACAGTGCTTGGTAAGTTGTAGACATTCAATAAATATATGTTAAATAAATGAATACTTTACAAATTCTCTTAAGAGCTACCTATTGATTTAAGTTAGAGGATTATTTAACGGATATTTTTGAGGGGGGAGAGAAAGAATTCCTGACTATGTAATAACCAGGTAACCTTGCAACTGAAGCTGCTGATCACGAACTGGATGTTATCTGAGCTATCTAGCTATATATTTGGGTGCACCTAGCAGCACTCATCATTATTAGAAATAAAAGGAGCTGATGGAAGAATATCATGAAAGGTGATCCCTGAACCCTCCATGTGTGTGCCTGTTCCTGCCATACTATCCCTACTTCAACCTATGTACCCAGGCCCCATGGGGTATTTCTTATGTCAAATTGACTGAGGGGAAAAAAATTCCAAATTCCAAATGGCTTTGAACAAGATTGTGGCACCATAAGAAGTACACTGATGTGGTATTATGGTCCTTTCATGGATGACTCTAAGGAAAGGAGTAAAAGTTGAGTGTTATGTATCTCCCTGTCACTTTACTACAAAGTAGAGATGATGCGAATTGATGACCCATCCTTTGCTCTGTAGTTACTGGATAAGCCAAATGGTCAGGAGCTTGGCAAGAGTGCCATTGGAGGACAAGTAGCAAGAAAGGCAGAAGTTTTACGCAGATGAACTTTTAGAATGGTGCTAGAATAAACAGCTACCTATATCCCACGAAGATGTTTACCAAAAAGTTAACAGCAGTGTGGAAAATGCTGTTAACAGTCAAGTGGGCATCTGAGGGTACCCAGCAGCTTCCCTCCCAGGCCCCAGGTCTTTGTGCAATGGTTCCATGTACTAAGTGGCTCCATGGTGGAAGAGATGAAACTCTGCCTGGGCTAAACACTTTCTCAGGCCAACCCACTACTGCCACTGCTCAGTGCCCCATCTGCCGCCAATGCAGACAACCCTGGGCCCATTATAAGAACCTTCGCCATTGGAACAGACAGCTATCTGGTGGTAAGGGAATTATACTGGACCCTTTCTATCGCAGAGGGGACATCTATTTGAGATGATGTCTAGAATGGACACTATAGATTTTGATTCTCCTATCCTGCCCATCATGTCCTGCTAGTGGCTTCAGTGGTAGGATTACTGAATGCTTTATACATCTTCATGATATCCTGTATGATAATGTTTCTGACTGAAGAGCTCACATCATAGAGAAAGATTAAGACAATGGATGCCATGGGATCCACTGTTCCTATTATGTCTCTCATTACCCAGGAAGAGCAGGTTTTATAGATTAATGACTCAGAGTGGCAGCTGAGAGACATTACTTTGGCAAGGTTGGGGTGCTATTTTGTAGGATAAGGTGTATGCTCTGAACTAAGTAATCATTAAGTGATACTACCTCTCTCACTGCCAGAACATACAGTTCCAGGAACCAAGTAGTCAGTGTGTGCCGATGTCTCCTGCAAACATAGCTAATAAACCACTTGGAAATTTTTTGTTTCCTTTCCCTATACCTCTAGCTCTTCTAGTTTACAGACATAATATCCAAGGGATGTAACAATTTACTTGGAAGCTGAAACAGCCACAGGGCCATTTGAGGCCCTTATGCTACAGGGTGAGCAAGCAAAATATGGTCCTGGTGTAGTTTAGGTGACTGACCCTGATGGAAAAACTGGGCTACTGCTACACAATAAGGGGAGGGAAAACTTTGAATGGACCTCAGAGAAATCTTCTCACATTTGGAAAATAAATCAAAGTTCTAAAAAACCCTATATATTAAGCATACATAAACATCCATTTTCCAATGTCTCAGTAATGTGGGTTTTGGTAACTCCACTGGATAAAGAATCTTAATTAGCTTAGGGGCTGGTTGAAGAAGTGTACGGGTGATGGATAGCAGAGAAAATAAACCACAAATATCTTGTTAGCTCCCCAATCAGTTGCAGAAACAAATACTGTGGTCTCTACCCTTACTATCTCATATATGTACTAACATATTTTATTTATTTCTTTATTTATTTTAAAATTTATTTATTTTATTTTTTTGGCTGCATTGGGTCTTCATCGCTCTGCGTAGGCTTTCTCTAGTTGTGGCGAGCGGGGGCTACCCTTTGTTGCGGTGTACGGACTTATCATTGCAGTGGCTTCTCTTGTTGAGGAGGACGGGCTCTAGGCGTGTGGGCTTCAGTAGTTGTGGCACGTGGGCTCAGTAGTTGTGGCTCATGGGCTCTAGAGCACAGGCTCAGTAGTTGTGGCGCATGGGCTTAGCTGCTCCGTGGCATGTGGGATCTTCCCGGACCAGGGCTCGAACCCGTGTCCCCTGCACTGGCAGGCGGATTCTTAACCACTGTGCCACCAGGGAAGCCCTGAACTAACATATTTTAACTAACAATATGTTACATATTTTAACTAATTTCACTTCTCTTTCCTCTCCCTATCCTCTACTGTTGAATATAGCATGTGTTAATTGTGGGTAACTTTATCACTTAGTCCATTGGCTAGAGAATATTGAGAGAGGATTGCCAAAGAACCAGAGGGTGACTGGATATAATCAAGAGATCTAGGATTAATGGATTTAATGATGAAATTTTCAGTTGCCCCCCCTTGGGGAGGGATGAGTGGATTTTGGTTATATGAGGGAGAACTGCATTGTTAGAAGAAATTTTTTTTTTAAGTGTAGGTTTGGAGAGACTGTGTATCCATGAGTTTGGACAGATAATAGACTATAGTGAACCTTTACTGCTTGTACCTACACTGTTTATAGACAGCCAGTATCTGAAAATCCCTCAGCAGAGGTCAAAGAGAAGAAGATATTCCTTAGTCCTGCTGCATGCTAGAGATTGAAGTTCAGGCATTCAGATGTTTCTGTCTTGAAATTGAAGCTTGAGAGAGTGAGGCAAAAGCCCAACAATAGTTTGAGGTTAATGGTGGAAGTGGTGGCTGTCCAAGTGAGAATTCAAGAGACGGGGCAGCACATGCCCACAAACTTTTGAAATCAGTGCAAGAAGTCTTCATGATGGCAAATATGAAACGGCATTACTTTTGGGGTTTTCTCATTCTGCAGTATGATTTCATATCAGTGATCCACTTGAAGAGGATCTGCTTTCTAATACTTTACTTTAGGTAAAGTAAAGAGACTTTACTGGGTTAAAAAGTTAGATGGACAACTCCTTTTGTCTTTGCTGAGAAACAAAATACAACACATATATTCTTCCTTGGTCACATTCTCTCTCTCCAGCCTCTTCAGATTTGCCCTAGCTTTCTTTCCTCCCTCCACTGAACCTCTCCCCTCCCACCTCCACATCTAGGGACACTTTCTGACTTCACACCACTCAGTTTCAGAATGACTTTGATGCTACCCTCTTCCACAAGCACTCTGCATCACAGCTGCCAGGATAACTGCTCCCGCGCTTACTCTACCTCCTTGAATCCTCAAGTTGTCAACACTAGAGTCCTAACCAGAGCACTCATGACCTACCACAGAACACCGACCTGACACTGTCCAAGGAGCAGCAATAGGAATCGTCACCAAGTGTCTAGCCCTGGATACTACAGAAAATAACTCTCACAAAATTAAAGTGTTAAAAAGTCCTCCTAATTCAATTATTTAGGGGATTCAACAACTCACAGAAACACCTGCTTTAGAGGAGGTTTTGGTACAATCAGAATGAATTTGCATAATAATTGGTTATAAACCCTCAGAAATTTTGATTTTAAAGGTGATTGCTTTTAGAGGCAGGAATAAAAACAAAGCCTGGGCTGTCTTATTCTTGAGATGGGCTTAGTGAAACAAAATGTGCAGAAATGACAATTTCTAACAGTCCTATCTTAGCAATGAAAGTCTATGAAACAGGAGAAACCATGCAAGTAAATTCTATGGTTTCTAACGAGCCTTGGTGATAGATTTTTGGGTTAAATAAAAACAAATCAAAACAAAACAGAGAGGTAGTTCCATATAATGGCTGAGCTGTCCAGAATTCCTTAGGTCTCATACCTTAAAATAAAAAAATAAAGCATAGTAGAGTCGTACTATAGTTGGGGAGAGCACATGAGGCTCACATTTGAGGTTCATGTGAGTCACGTATGTGCTAAAGGCACAGCTCTTATATATATATGAGCAAACATCCCAAAATGGGTCCAATAAGTAGGTACCTTGCACCTTGACTTCTAAGAACAGTCTCCATTAGGAACACTGTTAGGGATAAGACACAAGAAGAAAACAAAAACAAAAACAAAAAACAAAACTAAGCCTAGATAGATGCTGCACATAAACTAAACTGTCAATATTCCATACAACTATTTTTCAGCATTTGCCTTCTAAGTCAAGATACTGTTTAGACAAAACAGGGTGATTATTTGGGCACAATAATTAAATAACACAGGACAAGGAACTTTTGACAAAATTATTTTGATTTGAAATCATCTTGAATTATACACCTTGTATATGCCTACAAGTCACATTAAGGAAGTAATGATGAAACTTAAAAGATAAAATGATAACTTTCACTCTACTTCATGGAGTCATGTGATACCTTTTATATGAAGCTAATTTTGGGGTCATCTGTGGTCCTATGCAAGAACACTTTGAAATATTAACTATTATTAGTTAACTAATATTAGTTAATGTATGACCATAATATACATGGTACCATCCAATAGGGGTACTAACCCTAAATGAATCGTAAGATGTGGAAGGGGAGAAATATGTGACTGTTGACACTGACACTAGCGGGCTAGGAGCAGCATGTTTACTGTTCTTCAGGCTACGTGAGATGAGAAAGGGGAGATGTGCAGGGAGAAGGAGGACAATGCAACAGTTTTATTACCGATTATCATCTATTTTTTCATCATAACTCCAACTAGGAACATATTTTAAAAACCTGGAAAAGTATGAGAAAAGGAAAATCTCTGTCTACAAATCTATGGCGGGGAGGAGGTATACCTACGTTTAGAAGTATTAGAAGGAATTCACAAAGCCCATATAAACAGATTGTATCATGTAAAATGCAAAAACTGCTATTTGTAAAAACAACTAAGATAAATGACATTCAGTTAACTACCAAAATTTACTAATAAAGTAGATGAAAGATTAATACGTATATATAATCAATACATATACATGGAAAAAAGTGACATCATAAGGCGTACCTCATTTTATTGTGTTTTGCAGATACTGTGTTTTTTTACAAATTGAAGATTTCTGGCAACTCTACATTGAGCAAGTCCATGAACACTGTTTTTTCAACAACATTTGCTCACTTCATGTCTCTGTGTCACGTTTTGGAAGTTCTCTCAATGTTTCAAACTTTTTCATCATTATTATATTTGTTACAATGAGCTGTGATCAGTGATGTTTGATGTCACTACTACGACTACAGAAGGCTCAGATGATGGTTAGTGTTTTTTAGCAATACAGTCTTTTTACATTAAGGTATGTACCTTCTTTTAAGACATAATGCTATTGCACACTTAACTGACTATAGTATAGTGCAAATATAACTTTTGTCATGATCTAGGAAACCAAAAATTTCGTGTGATTTGCTTTATTGCAAGGTTTGCTTTATTGCAATGGTTTGGAGCCCAATCTACAATATCTCCAAGGTATGCTTGTATAGTTTTAGGGGAGTGTGTGTGTGTGTGTGTGTGTGTGTGTGTGTGTGTATGTGTGTGTGTGGTATTTTAATTTGGTAAGGCTCCCACACAAATCTATAAGAAAAATTGTTGTACTGCAACAGATAAAAGCCCAAAGGAATGAAGGGACAAAAAAGAAAAAAATTAAACAAATATATATTAAAAAATGTTCAACCACAAAAAAATTAAGGAACACATAAACACTAAAACAACAAGAAACATTTTATATATAATATAACAATAAATTACAACAAATGAGGATGTAATGAAACTGTTACTCTCATATACTGCTGACAATTCATACATCAATAGTGATAACCACAATTACTATTGCCCTTTGGAAAGTAATTATCAGTGTATATGAAAAGGTATAAGAATGTCCACATTATCCGACACATTGATTTTAAATTTAGAACTTTATACTGAGGAAATAATTCTAACAAAAAAAACCTATAATAATAAAGATGCATAATTATTTAATTATAGGAGAAAAATACAATGGAATAGCCGCATAATAGAATATTATTATGTAGACATAAAAGAATTTAATGACGGTTATTACTTAGTTAAAGGATAACAACAGGTTTTTAATTTTCACATACTTATCAGTGTTTTCTAAATTTTCAAAAATGGTCATGTTATATAGTTTATAAAAAGTTAATTTTGCAAAATTGATTATAAATTCCATGAGGGCAGTGAACACTCAAATATTAGAGAAATCTTAGCTGAATATTAAAATATGCATAGGTGATGATGTTAAAGGGAAAAATACAAGAATAAATATGACGTAAAAAAATAAATATTTAGTGGAAAAATACTGGAAGAAAATCCATCCAAATATTAATAGTTTTAAGGTGGCAGTATTTATGCATTTTCTCCATCTTTTCCCCATATTTCTGTAATGTTATATGAAACTTTTAATATAGATTAAAACTAAACATAATTATATAGGTAATGTCCATTATACTACGATACAAACTAATTTGACATGTATAAGAAGTAGAAATAAAATATGTTGCTTACCTCTCTTTCATCCATATTCAACCACTGCTTTGGATCTTCTTCAGAGGCCAGAAAGGCTATCAATTCCAAAGCAGTAAGACGGGTTTGACGTCTTGATGAGACAAATATCAGAACAGGTTTGGCTGGAGAATGGCTTCTAATTGCTGTTGAAAAGTTGTGGAAAATAAAATGGTAAGCCACTTATACCAGAATCCGAATTTCATTAGGATATCAAATGGACACATGAAAACTAATGGTGTAAATGATTTAATTGAATTCATAATTTGGTCATGAAGTATAGCATTATTTGAGCTACTACCTGGATCTGACAGCATATTGGAGAAATGATAGGAAAGGAAAGGTAGCTGGCTCTGCTCAGGGGAGTATTCTGCCTAGGACAGGGAAGACTGAACTATCTCCACTCCCGGTTCTGTTCTGAACTGCCAAGGAAGGAGACTTAAAAGCAGAGACTCTCCATTCATAGCTGTATATGGATACTAAATCTTAGGTGGGGTTTTCTATTTCTGAGTTGTGCTTCTGCTTGCCTGAGCAGTGATATTCCACAGTTAATTGGTCCTGGGGTCTGGAGAGAGAGTCAAGTCCTGGGCGGGGGGTGGTGAAGAAAAGCCACAAAAAATTCCTTTTATTTTTGTCCTGTTGCCAGTAGATAGAAAAATTAAGAGAGTTTGTATCAATAAATTAGTCAGAAATAAGTCAGAAGAATGTTTTCCTTCTGTTTTTCTAAAAACATATGTGTAAGATTTCAAGAGGGAAGATAAGAGAATGTAGAAGAGAGCTGAAAAGAATACCACGCTTGAATCTATATCTGAGTGACAGCACATAGGGAGTAGACACACAGAAGATGAGTAGTTTGAAAACTGGGTAATAAGACTGAAAAACAATTACTTAAAGAGCCACATAAATCATTTGACCTAATTGGAGTTGAGGTTTCTTTGCTATGCATAGGCTCCAAAATGCTGATAAGATGGCACAAGTAGAATTTATACTTATGTGTACACAGGTGTCTTAAAACAGAGTTATTAAAAACTTTTATTTTATATAAAAAGTTCAACCTCCTTGTAATTTCTTGTTTGAAATGTGAGCTGCAGAATTTCTTTTTATGGGCTAAAAACCAAGGTTCATAAATGGAAATGTTGACATGACTTTGACTATATTTATACCCTAAGAGTGAGAAATAAAGCTATCACAAAATCATAAATCTAAACTGAAAGAAATATAGTGATCCACTACAGGTATAATAAATAGTTTACAAGGACAGCTACTGTACTTATGCCATATCTAGAGAAGTGCAGGTATAGGTTATTTACTATTGATTTACATAACACAAAATGCTTCATTTCAATCACTGGTTTACAATCAGTCATTCCTTAAATAAATATAAGCAATCTACAATACATACTATGAAAAATGAACACACTCACAGTTTATCAGAATTTATAGAATGCAAATGGTAATGCTCTGATAAATCATATTAGAGATACAACGTTTAAAATACACATATTAGTACAATATTGGTATCATTTGTACACATAACCGTGAATGAATTTGCCTCTTTTTTAAACCTCAACATTTAATGGATTTTTGCTGCTGCAAGAACAGGTGTGGCTGAACAGCTCACGACAGATTTATTGTTCATTAGTGATTTTGTACAATGCTTCTGTGGAGGTGTAAATAATCTGAACTGCCAAGATTGGTCTCTAGTTCACAATCAATACTTTGCTTCTGTCATAAGGCTAATTACAGCAGCTAAAAAGCCACCTCACAACTGTCACCTCACAATCAACAGCGGTTCACGTTAGAGAATTTATTTTGGAGGTTATTTTTAATTGATATAATAAATATTCCTTATGCAGCCTAAACATGAAAACATGTTTTAGTAAGATAGGAGTGTTATTCTCAAATCTCTCTTGCTTGCCTAATTTGTTAGAAAGGGAAAAACAAAAAACAAAACAAAACATATAAACAGATGCATTGCCAAAAAAAGTACTGAAATTTTTAAGATGATTTCTGAGAAAAATCAGTATTATGTGAGTTTTTAAAACTTGTACCCTCTATTTATCATTTACTCAAGCTACTACCATAGTACCTTAATAAATTATTTTTAAGACTAATTTGATTATTTTTAAAAGTTACATACATTTATTCTACTACAAAGACATTATCACTTATGAAATCTAATTGTCAATAGTTAATTCAACATATATTTATATTCCTTAACAGTTAAGGTAAATAGTTGTAGATATCTGTAGAAGTTGGAGCAGTACCACCCTTTCAAAGAAACCCACATCATTTAGAATGCATTTAAAGGCTACCATACAAAATGGTTGGTATTTCATTCCAAGAATCTGAAGCTTACCCTGAAATGTAGGCTTATTCATACTAGCCATACGAGGACAGTAATGTTGACCTGGGAAACCCTGAATGTGAACTTCCAGTGGAACTGGACGCACTGATGGTCGGAAGTTGAACAAGCCCATCTAGAGTAAAATGAGAGAGAAACCATTTCCAGTTTTTATACTTTAGTTTATAGTGTTATATAGCACCTCTTTAATACGGCCTTGAGCCATACTATTAAATGCCTGATTTATCAATCTTCCACATACCTGACGAATGTTGAGCCAGTCAGCAAGGTCTCTGGCATTAGCCAATGCAGTAGATAGTCCAACTATTCTAACAGGCTTTTCTGTGTGAGATGAGATGAAATTCGTTCGAGATACAATGACTTCTAGAACAGGGCCTCTTTCCTCCCCTAAGAAACAGGAATAATGTATGTTAATCATTTAACACAAGTCCTGATGCTGGCTGCTGCAAGTACGAAGAGTTGAAGTTTGCAAACTGGATTCGGATACAGTGGCACCCACCGAGCAGATGGATCTCATCTATGATGAGAATAGTGACTTGCTTTACATAGTTCCGATTTTGCCAGCTTCTGCTGACTCCATCCCACTTCTCTGGTGTGGTGACGATAAGGTCAGCCTTGGCAATGGATTTCATATCAGGAGTTACATCCCCTGTTAGTTCAATAACTCTGGAGAAGAATAAAAATGATCCCTTTAATTGTTCAGGTAACACATGAGCTTGGAAAAGCAAAAATATGTCTTTCAAAATAAAATTTTATTATGCTTAAAACTACTTTATCTCCCTTTGATTTCTGAAATTTTCTGACTTGAGTCCAAAACAGATGTTTCTTAATGATTCTAAGATGATTTCCTTCCATAAAATGAAGAATGTATAAAAGCAAATCACTGAAATCTAGCTTTTATGCAGACATGCAAGGGTGTCAAACTTTGCTTTATGTTTACAAAGTCTCTGCCCTATGTGATTTTATAGAATTGAACTCACACCTCCTCCATATGTTGGAATAAACACCTTTCTAATGAGGGAAAGTGTTAACTTATTAAGACAAAAGGAGACATTCACTAAGAATATGATTATGTCTATCAAACATTTAGAGAAGAGCTAACATCTATCCTTCTCAAACTCTTCCAAAATATAGCAGAGGGAGGAACACTCCCAAACTCATACTATGAGACCACCATCATCCTGATACCAAAACCAGACAAAGATGTCACAATGAAAGAAAACTACAGGCCAATATCACTGATGAACATAGATGCAAAAATCCTCAACAAAATACTAGCAAACAGAATCCAACAGCACATTAAAAGGATCATACACCATGATCAAGTGGGGTTTATCCCAGGAATGCAAGTATTCTTCAATATACGCAAATCAATCAATGTGAAACACCATATTAAGAAATTGAAGGAGAAAAACCATATGATCATCTCAATAGATGCAGAGAAAGCTTTCGACAAAATTCAACACCCATTTATGATAAAAACCCTCCAGAAAGTAGGCATAGAGGGAACTTACCTCAACATAATAAAGACCATATATGACAAACCCACAGCCAACATCATTCTCAATGGTGAAAAATTGAAAACATTTCCTCTAAGATCAGGAACAAGACAAGGTTGTCCACTCTCACCACTATTATTCAACATAGTTTTGGAAGTTTTAGCCACAGCAATCAGAGAAGAAAAAGAAATAAAAGGAATCCAAATCGGAAAAGAAGTAAAGCTGTCACTGTTTGCAGATGACATGATACTATACATAGAGAATCCTAAAGATGCTACCAGAAAACTACTAGAGCTAATCAATGAATTTGGTAAAGTAGCAGGATACAAAATTAATGCACAGAAATCGCTTGCATTCCTATACACTAATGATGAAAAATCTGAAAGAGAAATTAAGAAAACACTCCCATTTACCACTGCAACAAAAAGAATAAAATATCTAGGAATAAACCTACCTAAGGAGACAAAAGACCTGTATGCAGAAAACTATAAGACACTGATGAAATAAATTAAAGATGATACAAATAGATGGAGAGATATACCATGTTCTTCGATTGGAAGAATCAACATTGTGAAAATGACTCTACTACCCAAAGCAATCTACAGATTCAATGCAATCCCTATCAAACTACCACTGGCATTTTTCACAGAACTAGAACAAAAAATTTCACAATTTTTATGGAAACACAAAAGACCCCAAAAAGCCAAAGCAATCTTGAGAAAGAAAAACGGAGCTGGAGGAATCAGTCTCCCTGACTTCCGACTATACTACAAAGCTACAGTAATCAGGACAGTATGGTACTGGCACAAAAACAGAAATATAGGTCAATGGAACAGGATAGAAAGCCCAGAGATAAACCCACGCACATACAGTCACCTTATCTTTGATAAAGGAGGCAAGAATATACAGTGGAGAAAAGACAGCCTCTTCAATAAGTGGTGCTGGGAAAACTGGACAGCTACATGTAAAATAATGAAATTAGAACACTCCCTAACACCATTCACAAAAATAAACTCAAAATGGATTCAAGACCTAAATGTAAGGCCAGACACTATTAAACTCTTAGAGGAAAACAGAGGCAGAACACTCCATGACATAAATCACAGCAAGATCCTTTTTGACCCACCTCCTAGAGAAATGGAAATAAAAACAAAAATAAACAAATGGGACCTAATGAAACTTAAAAGCTTTTGCACAGCAAAGGAAACCATAAAGAACATGAAAAGACAACCCTCAGAATGGGAGAAAATATTTGCAAATGAAGCAACTGACAAAGGATTAGTCTCCAAAATATACAAGCAGCTCATGCAGCTCAATATCAAAAAAACAAACAACCCAATCCAAAAATGGGCAGAAGACTTAAATAGACATTTCTCCAAAGAAGATACACAGATTGCCAACACACACATGAAAGAATTCTCAACCTCATTAATCATTAGAGAAATGCAAATCAAAACTACAATGTGATATCATCTTACACTGGTCAGAATGGCCATCATCAAAAAATCTACAAACAATAAATACTGGAGAGGGTGTGGAGAAAATGGGACCCTCATACACTGTTGGTGGGAATGTAAATTGATATAGCCACTATGGAGAACAGTATGGAGGTTCCTTAAAAAACTAAAAATAGAACTACCATACGACACAGCAATCCCACTACTGCTCATATACCCTGAGAAAACCATAATTCAAAAAGAGCCATGTACCACAATGTTCATTGCAGCTCTATTTACAATAGCCAGGACATGGGAGCAACCTGAGTGTCCACTGACAGATGAATGGATAAAGAAGATGTGGCACATATATACAATGGAATATTACTCAGCCATAAAAAGGAATGAAATTGAGTTATTTGTTGTGAGGTGGATGGACCTAGAGTTTGTCATACAGAGTGAAGTAAGTCAGAAAGAGAAAAACAAATACAGTATGCTAACACATATATATATGGAATCTAAAAAGAAAAAAAAAAAAAAGGGCATGAAGAACCTAGGGGCAAGATGGGAATAAAGTCACAGACCTACTAGAGAATGGACTTGAGGATATGGGGAGGTGGAAGGGTAAGCTGGGACAAAGTGAGAGAGTGGCATGGACATATATACACTATCAAGTGTAAAATAGATAGTTAGTGGGAAGCAGCTGCATAGCACAGGGAGATCAGCTCGGTGCTTTATGACCACCTAGAGGGGTGCGACAGGGAGGGTGGGAGGGAGGGAGACGCAAGAGGGAAGAGATATGGGGATATATGTATATGTATAACTGATTCACTTTGTTATAAAGCAGAAAGTAACACACCACTGTAAAGCAATTATACTCCAATAGAGATGTTTAAAAAAAAAAAACAAGAATATGATTATGTGTGAACTTCATATCTTTTCTTAGGTTGAAATTCTGTAGATATTATAGGCAAATTCAAACATATTAGGACACAAACAATATAACCTGGGGCAAATATGTGCCACCCCATTCTGAGAGGATCTCAGACTTAGAGTGTGAAAGACAGAAATCTGAAGACTAACTCCAAATTTTAGGAAATCATTAAGTCATTTTTATATCTGTTTTGATTCGAAAAACAGAAAAAAGTCAAGATTAGTTCCTCCAAGTATAGCATTCCCAAAGCTTTTACTTAGTTTTATTCATTTTTTTTACATTCTAGGTAATACATTCATATGGTTCAAAGAATATATAGTAAATAGTCTCTGTAACATGGATATTCTCCAGTCACCCAGTTCTCATTCTAAAACAACCACATATTTATATTCTTTACCATTTTTTAAAAACAAAAGAGGGGTACTTAACTTAAAAACATTTTTTTAACTATCTCTGAAGATCATTTCTTCAGTATATAGAGTTCATTTTTTAATAGAGTAATACAATATTTTGCATTGTGTGAATGTGCCATAATTTATTTAGTGATGCTCTATTGGTCACTCAGGTTACAATGCAATCTTGCTATTAAAAACAGTACTATAATAAATAACCTTGTCAACAGTAAAATTTTTTTAAGTCATGTTCTTCAATGATTTTTTAATTTTTGGTAAATTATTTACACGCAAAATGCCTTCTAAGAGGTTTTTGGAAGTTACCCTGAAAGATATGAAAGAAAAATAAAGAGATGTATCTTATTTTTCTTTTGCTTTTGAATCTAGAAATTTTGAGAAAATTATCTTGCCAAATAAAAGTGAAAAATGAAAGCCCTTAATTTACTTGCAATCTTAAAACAAATGAGAATATTGATAATATTTTAACTACCATACCTTTAAATAAAAAGACTATGAAAATCACTGTAAAAGCATTCAACAGTTTTATGCAAATCTTTTATTGGTTGATCCTTTTAGATTATTCAACGCATGTCATCTGAAAAAGTAAGAACTTACTTTTTACCAAGTTTTTCTTCTATTCTAACTTTCCAATCATCCATTCTTTCACGTACTAGGGCTTTTAAGGGTGCAATATATACTGCCTAAAATGGGGGTGCAAAAAGATCTCATGAAAATAGTGACATCATTTTCAAATAAAGCTAAACTCGATAGAATTTATCAAAATATAACTGTGGTTTAAAAATGTATCTTTTAATAATGAAAGAGTTAAAATTTTAAATTAACAGAAAAAAGTCATTAACTTAAACAACACTTATCCAAAGTAAGATATGAATACAGCACATCCTAAAAATACCGACATAGAACATTTTAAGTATTTTTTTTTTAAAAGCACCATTTGTATTTTATTTAGGTAGTTTATAATGAAATTATCTTTTAACGTAATGTGAAAAATTTAAAAAAACTATGAGATAATACATTACCTAGAGAAAATTAAGGTTCTACTGAAAATAAAAGTTTTTATGATCAAGAGTTACCTGATTTATAATTCTTTCATGAAAAAAGTTACTAATTTTGAAATTCTAAAGATAAATAATCTGGTTGTTTAAATTTTAATGCATATTTTATGGAAGACACCAATGCCAGTCATACATTTTAGGTGTTCTACCTTTTAAAAAACAAAAATAAACAACCCCCCTCCCGATCTTTAATAATCCAAACTTACATACTTACAATAATCCAAACTTACATTTTTTTTCAGGTTATTCACTGAAAAAAAATTCTTTCCTTTATAAAATGTTTCAAACTTAGAACAGAGCTCTACTGTTGTGTTAGTATGTCTCCTAATGAATTACTCGCCACATAATAAACTGAGGAGTAGGAAAATGTAAAGCTAAGTAGGGAAGAACAGCTACTAACTGGAAATCACTGAAAAAGGAAGTTAAAACATTTCTAAAATTATAACTGATGAGGAAAAAAATCACATAATTCTAATCACAACATATGAATTAGCTTTCTTGGAAAATAATGTTTCTAAAGTGAGAGTACTTCACATTTCAAGAAAGCTTAAAATCAACACTTATTTGACTTGCCACATTATTTTACATTAATGATATCATGGCCATTTGGAGAAATGGGGAATAAAAGCTGCCTCTGTATTTCCTTGTGTAATCAAGCTGTATTTGTTAAAGTATTAGCATTTCCTTCATAGCCAAAGGATTTGATTATGATTAATGATTATGAATCATTATATTTCTTACAAATATGGCTATGAATTAGGTATCTTACAATGAGGAAAGGACATGTGAGCACCGATATGTACATTGGAAATCTAACTAAAGGACTCCAAAGTTTTTTTGTTTTTTTATTTTTTTATTATTTTTTATAAATTTATTTATTTTATTTATTTATTTTTGGTTGTGTTGGGTGTTGGTTGCTGTGCGCGGGCTTTCTCTAGTTGCAGAGAGCGGGGGCTACTCTTCGTTGCAGTGTGCGGGCTTCTCATTGCAGTGGCTTGTCTCGTTGTGAAGCACAGGCTGTAGGCGCGTGGGCTTCCGTAGTTGCGGCACGTGGGCTCAGTAGTTGTGGCTCACGGGCTCTAGAGCGCAGGCTCAGTAGTTGTGGTGCACGGGCTTAGTTGCTCTGTGGCATGTGGGATCTTCCCAGGCCAGGGCTTGAACCCGTGTCCCCTGCATTGGCAGGCGGATTCTCAACCACTGCGCCACCAGGGAAGCCCCAACTCCAAAGTTTAATATAAATTTTCTTGTGGCCAGTTATTCTAATACTGATCTGGGTTCCCCTGGAAAATTCACCAAGAGTGACAAATCTATTCATCGAGTCCTGCCAGTATATTTAGAACTGGCTAGTTTACAGATTATAAACTATGCTTTCTAATTGAATGTAAGCATGTGATTGTTTCCAACTGACCTTTGAAGTAGGGTACCTGTTGAAGACTCTGAAAATGGCTAATTCAGCTGCAACAGTCTTTCCTGATCCAGTGGGCGCTCCAAGTAGGACATTACAGTCTGTGTGATACAGCGTATGAAATATTTGTGTCTGCACAGGGTTAAAGTGGCTAAAATTGTATAGTGCTTCATATGCTTCACATCCCAAAGCTGTGATTGGTAAAGGCTGAAGATCCAGTAATTCTGAAAAGATTCAACAGGTACATACAATAACTGGAAAATATGCACAATATTAAATACTGTCTCTTAGAAATAAATTATAATAATCCTCAATTCTTTAGAGGGAAAAAAGGATTAACAAATTCTTACATACTAGTTATCAATCTTTTTTTCTGTTAGGACATTTATAATATTGACATGTTGGAAACTTTTCTGGGGTAGCTACCTCTAAGACAGTGCTAATGATACATCTTTCTCTTCCAATCAGGAAAGTGATTTGAATGACAGGTAAATGAAAATATGCATGTTTTAGAAGAAAACTAAATCTATACCAATCTGTAGAAGAAGGAAAACCATTTGCAAACTTCAGTAGTAGAATGGTTACTAATAACAAGTTACTGTTCATCTGTTAGACAATTGACAAAACAGAGTGGTCGCGTGAACTGCTGTTCTAGCCAACGCAAACTAACATGAACTTAAAATAATTCCAAAAAGAAACTTGGGTGGGAGTTTTAAATCATAGCATGACTGGGTAAACAAGAACTGTGCTGGGAAAACACTGAAAGAAACTAGATTTAATTGTAAATCATTATGTAGACTAGAGGTCTAGGAGATTAGAAAATAAAAATGATTTTGAGAAATAAACTTATACCTAGATACCCTTGAACTTGATAGTCATTTCATTTTCGTATAATCCAGAGAGGTATCAGTTGGCTACTCTCAGGATTACTTCCTGGAAGGTGACTCTACTCATTTGAAGTTTGAGTAAGAAGGGAAAAAAAATCAGTGAAGGGACATGGTGGTTTGTATCTTGAGTTAGATCTTCATCGTACAGTTTCAGATGGGAAAGTATGCAGAATTCTCTCCTCAGAAAATGTATTTAAAAGTAAAAAAGCTAATTTTAAAAATATTACCATTGCTCCACTGCTCTACTCTATTACACAGGTAATTGAGAACTAACTGTATGTTTCTTATACCAGATTACAATATCCTATATTTTTTGTAGCCCTGAAAATCAAGAAGGGAGGAAGTCTTAACTTGCAATGCTAATCAAAGCATAGACATTCTTAATAAAGACTAAAAAAATAAATATTTTGGCATTTATTGACAATGCTAAATTAAGATGCTTTACTTCTGTGAAAGATGAAGATTTTTTCCTGACTGATTTGAGCTCAGTGGGATGCCTATATGTATACTTGGAGCCAAACAGAACTAGCCATCATTGAGGTTACATCATGCATTTTTAAAAAATTTAATTAATTAATTATTTATGGCTGCGTTGGGTTTTCGTTGCTGTGTGTGGGCTTCCTCTAGTTGCGGCGAGCAGGGGCTACTCTTCATTGCGGTGCGCGGGCTTCTCACTGCAGTGGCTTCCCTTGTTGTGGAGCACTGGCTCCAGGCGCACAGGCTTCAGTAGTTGTGGCACGTGGGCTCAGTAGTTGTGGTTCACAGGCTCTAGAGTGCAGGCTCAGTAGTTGTGGTGCATGGGCTTAGTTGCTACGCGGCATGTGGGATCTTCCCGGACCAGAGCTCGAACCTGTGTCCCCTGCATTGGCAGGCGGATTTTTAACCACTGCACCACCAGGGAAGTCCCACATCATGCATTTTTAATATCAATTGGTATGTCATGGTGGTACATTTATTTCTTTTAAAAATGTAGTCAGAAAATCAGCCAATTATATAAATAAGGTGACGTGCTTGGTCACTCAACAAAGAAGTGATTAAATGAGCATTAAAATATGATGTTAATATATGTTAAAATCAGGTACTGCAGCCAGGGAGACCCAGTAGTGATGTTGGTAGCATACGTTTTAAATGAAAGCACCAAACATTTTTATGTATTTTATTTTGAGATTCCAGATATCACAAAGCATATTTGATAAAAGAAAACCAGAAAGGTCCTCTTCAATGAGTAGATTAGTAGATACTGCAATCTCATTATTTTTCTAGGTTGACAATTTTTTAGTTTTGCTCTGTCAAGATATCAAAGTGGTATTAAGCTGTAGTTTAAAGTATCTCTCTTTAAGATATGCTAAGATAATGAACAAAGTACAAAAATGACAAAGATTAAAGTCACATTAATGCCTACTTTACTTTCCCAAAAGATTGTCAAATAATGTGTTCACTGAAAGCAGTAAAAACTACTATTTTTATTTTGAAAAAACAAAGAGTTTGTCTTCGGAAGACTTATATGGAAAAGAGAAATTGACTTTCATTTTGCTATAAATTAAGGGCCTCTTGAAATCTTTACTCATCCATTATGAATTCTCAATGAGAAGAAATAAACAATATACTAATTAGTTAATAGATTAGCCTCAAGATATTTTTGAAATAGAATATTTTATAGGCTACTTAAAAGTATCATTATAAATATTTATTCATGAAAATTTGCTTCTTTAACAAGTCAAAATAGAAAGGCAGTCAATCATGTTATAAAAATTTAAAATGGATTTTTGTCAACTATCAAACACTGAAAACAATGAAAAACACTGTTACATGATACTGCAGATCACTGCATACCCTTTTATAATGTTAGTGTGGAAGAAAAGAACCAATATAAAGAGTATATGTTGTTTGTAAGACACAAACTGACTCGAAGTATACGTGAATCCATTCTGTAGTAATACCATAACCTGACTCCTTAGTATTAGCACTTTTTGGTGTAGAAGCACACTATATGGAGGAAAGAACCCTACAATTCACTTTAATTAAATTAACATAGTAGAAGTAAGTTTAACAGTAATAAATGCAAGGAAAAAATGATATCTCAAAAGTTTCACAGAGAGCACAGATAAAATGACACCACTTGCAATGAAAAAGGAAGGAGATGTGGAGAAATTATAATGTAAAAATAGAGATCAAGGCATAGTAATACAGAAACAGTGAGTCTCATGCTTGTCAGATTATAAAAATTGAACTAGTCTTAATGTTTTTGGATCTCAAATAAAAAAAAATTAAGGCCTGCCATTTGATCTGATTTTGAAAAGTCTCTTTTCAAACTGTATTGACAAATAAGTTGGATTTTTATTCATATTCAGGCAACTTTAAAGCACAGACACTTTTCAACATGAGCTAAAACAACAATTTTGGAAAAATCAATGATTCAAGTTACTATTCCATACTATTCCATACCTGTATGGGGAGGATGTCTCTCTGGTAGAATCAGATGTTGAAAGTTAATAATACATACAGCCTCAGCTCCCAACCATCGATCAGACACTGCTCGGATGTAATATTGAGAAGGCAAAGGCTCAAAAATAGGGATTGTAAACACCAGCAGTTGAGCTTCTTTACTAATGACCTAATGTGAAATAAAGTCTAAAATGAATATGGCTATTCTAGTAGCATAAAGGCTTTATTAGTCTCTTGTAAAAACAATCGTATCTATAGCAGTATGTACTAAAGATAAAAAAAATATCTTGGATTTCTAAATAGCTGAGATATTCAGATACTTCAGAAACTTGTAGGTGGTTCCCTTCTGAGGATACGTGATATTACAGAAGGAAAAACATACACTCAGTTTATATTATTTACATATGCATATCATCATGTATTAACAGGTTATCAATTTGACTCATTATCAGAATTTTCCAAAATTCACTCACTCAAGTACTTTACTTCATTAATTTTTACCAAATTATTTACTTAATAGTTTTCTTTAAATTCTTTGACTACCATAAGTGGAATAACAGAACACTTGACATAAATAGAAGATAATCATGAACACAAATGCAATGAAAATAAAATATTGCTATAAAATTCTATGGGTGTCCACTCAAGCCTAAAGCTAGCTTGCTTTCTCTTTGATAAAAAGAGAAATTAGGAATGAAGCATCACAGTTAAAGACAGCTTTCATCAAATTGAGTCTTTCTCTTGAAATTTACAGAGAATTTAAAAAACAATATCTTTTATACAATGTGATTCAATATTCTTTAGTACTGTGCTTATGTAACACCTAAAGTTATTATTTTTTATTTATTTAATTTTTAAAAATATTATTTATCCCACCCACCCCTCTGGAAGACATGCCTTAAACCATTAGAAAGATTATAATTAAATTTCTCAAATGAAAATCACTTTGAATATATGAATACTATAACATTTAATTACTATTTTCTTTTAAAACCAAACAGAAATATAAAAAATAATACATAAAGCTTTAATGGCACTATGAAATTATAGAGAAATAGGTAAAAATAGAAATTATTTAGTTTACATTTTCTTCCTAATGACAGCAACATAATAAGGATAGAGCCATATATACATATTTACCTGTTTTTTTAGAACTAGGAAATACTCTGAGTGATAAATATGATCATTTGTAGGATCTTCTACCCAAATCCACCAGGGTTCTCCTACTGTCCCATGGACCTAGAAGAAAAATAGTATCCTAATACTATATACTGTAACTCAAGTAAGGGATACTGTTGTTTGTATTCCCAGCACCCATTCCTCTCTCTCTTTTTGACAGATTTATTGATATGTAATTTACATAACAAAGTTTACTCATTTAACGTATACAGTTCAATAGTTTTAATACATTTACAAAGTTTTGTGACCATCTTCATAATCTAATTTTAGAACATTTTTATCATCCCCAAAAAAAACCTTGTACCCTACCTATCTTCCCCCCATCCTCCCAACCTCCAACCCTGGACAACCACAATCTACTTTCTTTCTCTATAGATTTACCTATTTGGAACACTTCATATAAATGGAATCATGTATATGAAATGATTTTGCGACTGGCTTCTTTCATTTACCATAATGCTTTCGTTCATGTCATAGTGTGCATCAGTCCTTCATTCCTTCTTATTAACAAATGATATTCCATGGGATAGATATACTGTATTTTGTATACTCATTGCTCTTTCTTTTTTTATTCCTAACAAAGCCTAGTCTTGTTTAGTATTCATACCTCTCTCATGTAATTCAGAAGGTAACCCCCCCTCCCAGGATAATTTTGGTTAGCATACACTAATCAGCTTATGGTATCCCCCTTACAACAGGTTGTGGTGAGGGATAGGCATGTGCCCAATACCGGCCCAGTTAGGCTGAAGAAAAGGTGTTCTGGCCCATGCTCTGGGCTGCTGCAGGTGGGGTATTTTTCCCTCTCTCTGTTAAATGTGAACAAGGAAGCATGAAAACATTTGGGAAGTAGCCAACAATATCAGCAGAGCAAAAAGATGGAAAGATCCTGGGTCCGGAAGAGTATCATTAAACAGAAGACTCAATCATCTTCAGGGCCTATTCTACCTGTGGACCTATCATTATGTAAGATGATATATCTTCTTCTGCTTAAGTCAGTTTGAGACAAGTCATATTTGCTATTCTTGCAGCCAACAGCATTCTAACTTATAGAAGCAACTATGAACAATTAAGTACTCCATTCTAACAATGAATTAAACCAAATTGTGGGAGATTTATTATGGATCCTTTTTATTTTATTTTATTTTTGGTCGCACTGGGTGGCTTGTGGGATCTTAGTTCCCCGACCAGGGATTAAACCTGGGCACCCAACAGTGGAAGCGTGGAGCCCTAACCACTGGACTGCCAGGGAATTCCTATTATGGATCTTGATACAAGAAAACAGGGTAAAAAAAACATAAAACTTTTATGTATTTGAAAATATAAAAACTTGAAATGAGTTTATGGCTACTTGTAATTTTATACTTTATGTAAAATTCTATATTTATTAAAATATTAAATAAAATTTTATATCATCTTGTCCTCACAGAAATTCTATGAGAAAGATAATTATTATTACTATACATGTTTACAGATGAGGAAACTGAAGGAATGAATGGTTAGGACACTTTAAGGACACTTTAAGACCAACGGTAGATTTGGGTTAGGACTATGGTTGCGTAACATTGTAGAATAAAATGCATTCACTTTAAAGATGTACTAATGTCAGGTAATGCAGAAGATATTTACTTACACTTAACTAGAACCTTACAAATACCATGTAAAGTAAGCATTGCTATACTACATTTACTGATTTACCTGTCTTCCCCCACTGGCTTCTTGAATGAAAGGACTGACATGTACTTGCCTGTATGTACAATCTCTTTTCTACTCTACTCTTTGCTCAGTAACTGGTGCAAAGACAGACCTTAAGAATTACTGACTGAATAAGAAGAGGATCCAGAGTATACAGTAACAGCTAAGGTCTGGAAGAAAGAACAGAAGTAGGGGTAAAAACAGAAACAGAAAGTGATGGGAGCCAAAGAAGGACATTTTCAAGGACAATGTATAGGACTGAACGTTCAGAGAAGTAAACAAAATAACTAAGAAAAAGCCATTTATTATGGCAATCAGTCAGTCTTTGGTGATCACTGAAGAAGTAGTCTCAGCAGGAAACAGGTGACCAGGAGGAAAATGCAGATTACTCTTTCTACAAGTCTAATGGTAAAGAAGAGAATGATAGTTTGAGAAACCTCAGGATTTTAAAAGGGCCCTTTTAGCATGAAGAATCTTGAATTTTGAGTTAGGTTAAAATGACAGAGTAAGAAGAGCTGGAAAAAATGAAGATCACATAGAGAAAAATGAAAGAAGATAGAATAAAGCAAAGTCCCTATGGAGCTGAATCCACTAAACCATTATACAATGTGAAATTTTAGGTTCCCTAAAATGTTCTGAAGGGGTCTCACTGGCTGACATATTATTAATATATTATACCACATGCTTATCTTGAGGATGAGAGTAAATAATACTATTGATACAATGTTTTAAATGATTCTTCGATATATATTCTTTTTAAAGGTTTTTCTATATGCCTTGAGGACAGATGTAAGGAGGTGTAGTTGAACCTGCAGTACAGACATTTTTCCTTAATGTAGATATAGGTGTTTTCCATTTCTACCTGATCATTCCAAGTGAAATCAGGACAGACGCTGAGCGTCACTCGGAGGACAGTCCGTGTGATGGGCTGAATGGACGCTTCCATTGTAACAGAAGGAATCTGATGAACACATTGTTTGACCTTGAGCCCAATATTCACATGATGCAGAATGTGACCTGCAGGGAAAATGTCACTTAGAAGAAATGTGTCCAGACAGAAAAAAAGCAATATAATCTGACTTGTAAATGGGATTTCAGAGAAGGTGCTTTTATTGCTTGTTTTATGATTTGCTATGTAGAATAGCTGACATTCTTGACCTGGCATGTTTGAATATTTTGTAATAGTTAACTTGAATTAGCAATTCATAGCTCTGTAAACCAGTATCAAGGTTTTTTCAGCTATTAATAGGGTTCTTAAAATTACTGAGACTTGATAGTGTTTAAACTACTATAAACAGTTCCACTTTTCTCCTAGCCAGTTTAAGACTCATTACAGAAATATTCAGTATTTTGTGAAAACAGTCATTAATTTATTCAAGGCCTATTTCAGAACTCTATAACCATGATGGAAAATGCTTTACTAATCAAACACAACTAACCTATCCATACCCATTTCCAGAAAACAAAGATAAAAATATAAAATATGGCCAGTCCAGCACAAAATTAACCACTTATACATATTTTCGTAAATGATCAGATTCTGAAATACAGATACAAATGGAGGCACCAGGGTGGGGGTGAGGGTCACAAATAGATGTGACTAACTTTAAACATTTTCCTACTCCAGGCCAAGCGACTAAGCGGAAATAGATTCTATCTTATAGCATCAATATTTCTTGTATGTCTTGGTGCTTCATAATATAATTTTTTTAAAGCATATTTACAAGTAAATCAAAATGTTTTATGTTCACCAAAGTTTGAAAATCTAAAGTGATTTTCCTTATTTTAATAAAATATTTATGTTACCCAAGGTGAGTAATCTCAACTTCCTAGTTTGTATTCTCAATTTCTATTTTTATTGATACCTCCCCTTTTCCATTCCATCTGAGAAGTATTCTTATTATTATACAAGGGAAATAACTATCTCAGCCTCTCTACACATCTATGGACCTTTTGCCAGGTCCCTCTATTTCTCCTCAGCCTGACTCCCTTCATGTGTAATGTCTATTCTATTCAGAATCTGAAATATTACCTAATCAATGTTTGTCCAACAGAATGTTAAGGTACGTGGCAATGTATGTAGGGATAATTTTTCAATATTATGTGAAAAACATAGAAGACCAAATGCTATTTACACACTGATACCAACTGTGTTTAAAGATCTATACATGTGTAATGATGAAGCTCACTTAGAAACTGAAGAAATGTAGGGTTTAATGTTGACATACTTTTTTGCTGTAATACTGCTGATATACATAACAAAAGACGATGAAATGAAATGAACAAAAGAAATAACTTGAGAATAAGCCTCATTGACTAATTCTCATCATTTGTAGCTAAGATTCTATCTGTAAAATACTCAAGGGTGTGACAATCTAAACTCCATTTTAACTGCTAATTCTATTGAGTAACTTAATAAAATTTAGAGAGACTTTTGCCTGAGTTTAGATCAATGTAAAAGAAATTTCATAAAAATGGTAGAAGTTTATCTTTAGTAATGTGGAAATTCACAATACTTTTTTTTTTTACATCAAGTGAAATATTTTAACTGCATGAAACAGTACATTAAAACATTTTTGCTTCCTTCTTACCTATTTCATCTTTCCTCATGTCTTTCAGCTTATCCACAGTAAGTTTTTTTTCTTCTAATCTTGTCAGAATGTGTGGTGGTAAGACTGAAAATTGTCTCAAAGGGCTAGCCCAACCCCAGAGCCTCTTGTCGATGACTTTACTAAGATTCAGGAGCCTATAGGTCATGGCAGGCCAACGTTTCCTCAGAGCAATTTCAAAAAGAGCACGGACAATTCTAGCTGCGTTCTGAAGAATGAAAAGGGGGATTGGTGGTTAGGTCCAATGTAATTTTAAATTTGTCAATAAAGTTATTATTCAGACTCAGTTTCAAAAGTATGTCTAGCTGCATCCTTTAATTGTGGGCAACATCTATCCTCATATAACCTTAATTATCTTTATTACTTCTACACAAGAATAATCACATCCTTTATATGTGGATGTTATCCTGTTTAACTCTCCAAGAGTAGCTTTATTTCTCAGTCCTTAGGAAGCTCCACCTCACACCCCCTAAACAGGAATGAAGTAGGAAGAGACAAAAAAAAAAATACAAAGTATTTGGGAGGGTGCTGAGGCCATTTTAGAATCTAAGAGACAGCCAAGGATGCCCTTGGGTATATAGTGGAATGATTAAATTTATAAAGCTATTTAGAGAAATAAGGAAGACTTTCGGATCCAGTCAGAGAGAACAATTAGTGAGAGAAGAGCAACAAAGAAATACTGAGGAGTGCAACTAACCCATATTAATGGCTCCTGTATAAACCAAGCAGTATGCTTACCGCTTTGCATATATTATCTCATTTAATTTTTATGACAACTGGTCATTTGACTGGTCTTGATATTATGATTTTATAGACGAAGATACTAAAGTTTGGTGAGGTTAATAATTTGACCAGGAGAGTTGATGTCAGAGTACCTATTGAAAGCCAGATCTAAACAATGCCAAACTTAACTCCAAGATTCTAAATTCAGTGATCTGAGGATAACTTCATTAGTAGACATACAGAAAGTTACAATGATTGAAGCCTTTATTCACATCTCTGTAGTTTGTTTTTCTTCCTTCCCTCTATCATTAACTTTGCAGACTGTTTTATGGAAGATTATTTTTAAAATCATGAGCTTAGAGACACCTTACAATATCTAATGACATCTGTATTTGAAAACGAAGAATGTTAAATCTGATCAAAATCATAAAAAGAGATAGAAAAGAGTAAGATTTTAAATAGCAAACAGATGATCTGGCTTGAAATTATGAGGTGAAAAATGATCATAAGATTTAAGGATTTTGGTTTTATATTTTATATAAAAAGTGTTATTCATCTTTTGATAAATTCGACTACTTTGTTTCAGTATTAGAAATTTAAGAACAAATGGTATTTAGAAGTATGAGGATAGCTGTAACACCCATTAAAAATTGACAGGATATCTCTTATTAGGCCCAGAAAATGATCAGTAAAATGAATATTTTGATTTTTATAGCTATCAAATAGGTCTTCCTACAGCATGCTCAGTTGCTCTTCTAAAAAAATTGCTAGGCTAATTTTCTCAACTGTGTTTGAAAGTATGTTTTTATATTTCAGAACCTATAGTTGTTCCCTAAAAGCTAAAAGAAATGGAAAGAGAAATCCCATGTGAGAAGATACCAACAGGACATTTTAATCTGAAATGATATAAATTGCATGGGAATAATGATCAAAATCTCTAACATGTAGAAGATAAATATAGGCCCTTTTATAAAATCATAGAATATCTGAGCTAAGGATTTATCTTAAGGGCTGAGAGAATAAAGTTTCAGAAATATACAAGGAAGTACTATTTTACAGAGCTGAGAGAGTGCTTGTGGAACTACTGATGGCTTAAACTAAAAAAAAAAATACACACAAAAACAAAACAAAACCAAAAAAAACCCCCAAAAAACCAACAATAATTTATCTAACATATTCAAGAATGGTAAACTCATAATAGTTTTTTTTTTTTTTTTAAAGGGATTCTTAGAGATATATCCTCAATCTTTTGAGACTGACTTTCTGGGTACCAATCATGAAGAAACCGTAAGTTTTATACTGTAAAGCAATTCGCAAATCAGTCTCTGATGATATCTTCATAATCTTGAATCAAGCAGAAATATGGTCAGATTATTCATCCAGAACCCAGTAAAGCTTTACGTTTCAGTTAAATCATTAACTATTGCAATATAAAATCATTAGATAAAATAAAATGACAATATTATATTATTTTTCAGAAAAACAGATAAAACAAAAGACTTTAAAAACAATGGTTCCGTATAGAGGCTTTAGGTTTTTGAGAATATATGTGTTTTTCTATGGCAGAAACATATGTGTTCCAAAATAAAAAATAAAAAGAGTATGTTTTCACCACATCCACATTTACTTTATATAATATATGAAATAATCACCTGGTCTCTTGGTTACTTTGATTAAATTACTGCATTCATTCAAACTGTTTACCAATATATCTTGGTTTATGTTTGTAAATATTTCATGTTTACAGTTATTTCAAAGCACTCTGGGGTATTCATAGCTGTTAATAATAATTCATTTAACACAAACATACTCTTTCTATATTAAGTCTTTGAGCAAAATTACAAACACAAAATACATAGTGGAATATTTTCTATATTTAAAATAAGATTAACCTTTTATTTCTCCTTAACCTAGAGGAGGCATTACTCAATAAAAATAATTTAAAAAGTATTCTTGAGAAATAAAAAATATCTTTTAAAAAAGTATGCCTAGAAGGGAAACCTCTCATTTGAAAGGTAAATACTGCAAACAAAATCTACTTTATATCATATGAGGGCTTGAATATTAAAAACATAAATATTACAACATTTTATACTATGGTAATTTTACAAACTTAAACATTTAATGAGCTGTAATTTATGGATTAATTTTCCTTCAGTACTCAATTTGTTAAGTATCGACAGTAGAAAGAAAGATTACCTTTTTTATAAAAGATATATCATACTTAATATATGGTATGGAGTATATTTATTAAGCCTTGTTTAATGGTTAAAAACAATTGTTTACATTTCTAACATCTGGGGAATGCTACAAAGGTTCCACAATCTTTTCTTTTCACTTGAAATATTATTGTACTATTGCCCTTCCTAAGTAAAAGTGAACTTTATCATTTAAAACAGAAAAAAATCAGATATTGATAATTTTAAACTCTAAAATGTAAATAATAGAAACATCAAAAAAAGCCAAGCCAACCACCAAATCCCACCCCTGTTCCTGATCTAACAGCATAGACGGCATAAAAGATGTACAAATTAAACAGAACCAGTTCTAAGATAAAATGGTAATTTGACAGCATGTCACAATGCAATACATTCATAGTATAGCATGAATTAATTCCTTGAATCTCCAAAAGTAACCAAGGAAGAGAAAACAGGAAGGGAGTAATATTCTTACCTGGGCAACGTATGCAGAATCTGATATAAGGGAGAAACTGTCCACCTCCCCTCGGCTGATATAAGTTTGTAGTAGGATGTTTATTTTCCCATAACTGTTCTCTACACCTCCAGGAGCTGAGAGTTCACAGAAGCTGTTTAATAAGGCATCTAACTCCTCTATTTCCTCTTCTCTGACCTGGAAGAATCAATGTTTTTATAGGATTATTTGGGCTGATTTATTTAAATTTTTTATATTGAAATTAAACCACATTGCATGTTTTCTAAAAGTTTCCATCTGTGATAACTCAAGAGTTTCCTTTTGTATACTAAAATAGTAGCAATTTTTTCATAGGTAGCTAATAAAATACAATGAAAAACTATCTTGATGCTGATAAGATTACATTTTATTATTCATCACCAATATTAAAATTGCCATTGACATATACAAATTTGATATGTCACAAAAATTAAGTCTTCTGACCTCACCATCTTTCAACTGATGAGATTTCATTTTTTATTTGACCAGAGTAAAACCTCTGCCCAAATGGATTAGGGCAAACTTGAATTATCTTCAAACGCATTCATTACAGTCATATATTTTTATATGGTATAACGCATTCATAGCTTAAAGCTGTGAAGTACTATGATTCAAAGTATTAAAGTTTTCACTGTTAATAAGATTAAATTATAATATGGGTACAGAAATATTCATATCTAAGTTTGAATCATGCATGTCCTTTATATTTTCTTCAGCGAACCTTATATTGCAAATAAACCAAAATCTACACACTATATTCTCTGACAGTTTCATTACTGCAAAACCTATTTAAATTATGTTTGATTTGCAGTAGAGAGCAAAGAATGAGGTCAGGTATGACATACTATCAAAATCTAGGATAGTGGACATTGTTGATAAATGGAAGAACATTGCTGGTACTCAAAATGTGAAGTGTCATACAGCTTATATTGTATCAGGAATAACAATAAATTATGAACTTTTATAAATGAATCAACACATATGCGTTATATGCATTTGATTCAAGCTTCAAGTAATCTTACCTTGATTTGATCAAATTCTTCAGCTTTGGAGACTATAGCAAAAATATCACTTTCTGTTTTGTGAGCATCAAAGAGTTCATTGAAGGTCTACCAAAGTAAGTGTTATATTTGATTAAAATAGAAGGTCCAGTAAAATATTTTAAATTAAAAATGCGACTATAAATCACACATTCTAAGAGAACATCTGAGCCCTAGAATATGCAGGGTTATAATGTCTGTAGCATACTGTTCCAAAATCATCATTTTAAACATTGTCAAATTTATCAAAGACTAAAAAACATTCCCCAAACAAAATTAGCTAGAGAAGACCTTTAGAAGCAAAAAGATCTATAAAATCAGTTAATGAAATGTACAACAGATATCTAAAACAATGTTCAGCATAACATTCTTGTCTTGGCTCATTTTCAGCATGGGCATATGTAAATCTGCACCATTCATCAACTTAAAGCTGATCATATATCACATAAAATTCAGAGAGGAATAACTAAAAATATGTAACTTAAGATTCCGGCAAATATATCACAACATTGTTAGTTAGGGCATACAGAAATTCAGGAAACTGGAAAGAAGAAAGGCTACAGTCCCTGAAAGAGAGCAGCAAACAGGCTTAAGATGTAGTTTGGCAGCAACACACTACCAAGTGGACAAATGAGAAAGGTAACTTAATGGACAAAATGAGTGAACATGAGTAGGTGATAGCAGCAATAGAGGGCGAGGGAAAATGTTTTGGGTTGAGGAACTACCATATCACGGTTGTGAGTAATATATGTTAAAAGACTTTGAAGAAATCTAAAATTCTATACAAACACAAGATTTATGTGCGGCAAGATGAGGAAAAGCTATTATGCACGTGAAAATGTTTTCTGAAACATGTTATCTGCATAATAAGCACATGTTAAATAAGTACAAAACTTAGATTTCATATAGGCCTTGGTGTTCATATTTCTGAAGAAATTTCACCTTAGTGATTTCTATTACTTTTTCATTTAAAAAACAATTTTAAGAACAAAAATAAAAATGAACATAAAAAAAAAATCAAACTTTCTCTCTATAAAAAGAGTAAAGAGTAAAAATTCACCTTAATCCAACTCCTTCCAAATTTAAGTCCTCTCCTCACAGGTAATCACTATTAAGTTTTCCCATGTATTAACATGTGAAGGTACATATGTAGGTACAGAAATACACACGAAGACAAGTATGTATTCTTTAAAATGTAGATATTATAGTGGCACCCTACCTTACATAAGATTACATTAAAAGGTAACAGGCAAGGATACAACTGTGTAGTAAAAATTACCTTTGAAAAATCTCTTCAATTATCCAAATAGTACAGCTCAGTGCCCTGATATTTTCATTAGTTTTTATAATTCTTTTTAGTCAGTGTTTCTCAAAAACTTGCAATTAATTTTTCAACTTTTTATTCATGGATATCATTAAGCCATCAGCCCCCACTTTAAATCATTCAGGCACTCATTCCATAGGTCTCACCAATATGCTCAATGGTTTTAGGCTTGGGTGCGTCTACTTCTTGGGATATACTCATTGAACGGGATGGCAAGAGGGTCCTGAATATTTATAGTTCTATTTTTTTTCTTACCTTTACTGAGTGTATGTTGTTGAATTCATAAAAGTCAAATGCATTTTGTTCTATTAGTAGCTTTTGTTATTTTGCATGAATACTCTATTTTGAAGTCTAGAAAGTATTTGCATCTAAAGACAAACATATTATTCTGTTTGTTTCACTCAGTATAATACCTCAATAGTGTTGTATTTAATATAGTAGTGGCTGGCAGTTCTACCCAAATCAGTTGAGGAAAAATATCCAGTTCGTTCCTCAAATCGAATCATCCGAGCTTTGTCTAGTTTCCGTCCAACTTCAATGACCAACTGTTCTCGATGCTTTGCTAATGTTGGGTCAATCTATAGGAAGAAAAAAACACTTGAATAATTCTTCAGAGAGTCATCATTTGCAAATGTATACCTGTTATGGAAATTAAGTTTTTCTGTTGATGCTTTAGTTAGTATAAATTTTTTATTATAATTTTAAAAGAATGCATTTTTTAAAAGATAGGACATAATTAGAAAATACTTTATTCCATTAAATAAAGATTTAAAATTAATTAAAATTATCAATCTGTATATTATCTTCAGATAGTAATATTTTAGAATCTAAAATTCCTGTATAGTCTTATAATCTTTAAGATTAATAAGGATTAGGAATTAGATACATGAAAAAAAATCACTGCTTTCTCCCTCCCACACTAAAATAAATAAGAATTTTAAAATATCAAACCACAGTCCTATTTAGAGAAATGATAGTGAGAATGCTCTCCTCTGTTCAAATAAAGGTATACAAAAATAAATGAAAAGTTATCCTTTCAAAAGCATGGTTTTAGTGTTCTAGCAGTTTTTATAACTGTTGATGGGAAAACCCATTCTGCCTATAATGATAATAGAAGCAAAGAGTAAAATCAATTTGACAATGAATTTCTGAATAGTTTAGAAATTATTACAGTATTTTTCTAAGCAGAAAGGACATTTAACACAAGATATTAACAAACATTCCTGTCACTATGATGTGTGTGTGTGTATAAATACATGTATATATACACACATACATTCACACACATCAAGTCCTGAAGATCGTGGTCTGGTCACAAGCTATAAAGTGAAGTATGACCTTTAAAGGGGGGAGGGGGAAGTATAAAATACTTTAGAAATCAATTAATGAGTTAATACTCCTACCACTTGTTCTAACTTAGATTTTTATGGCAGCTTATTCATGTATCAAATATAGCTAAAATAAATGAACAAATCATAATGAGGCAAAGGAAAATCAACTGTAGGGAAGTAAGATGGAATCCAGTCACATTAGCAAATACAAAAAGTCTTACATATTTTCTGTAGGTAACATACTGTATATTTCAGGCTCATCTTATGACAGCATTTTATTAATCACATATTACTAAACCATTAAAAAGAATTAAACTACATGATCTGTGTTAGTTCACATGAGTTTTGTGGCTACACATTCCTACTGAGTAATAAAATAAAAACACTTAGGTCAAAAAAATAAAAAGGTAAGATTCTCTGAACTGTGAAGGTTGTAAAACTTTGTATCTCAGAAAGGAAAAAAACCGACTTTTTATACTAGAAAATTATATAAAAATGACTTCTGATATTAACCTGGTACTTAAACAAAAATCAATTGATGTGTTTATCTTGTCCCAAGATTTGAGATCCCTTAGCCCATGAAAAAATACATGTTGTGTTTGGTCTTCCTTTACCCCTTCAGAATATTTTCATAGTACCATTGACTCTTTTCACAAAGCCCACATTTGTAATAAGAATAGCTAGTGCCTTATTCTTTAAAATTTATAAAGGTACAGGTTACAATACACCTACATTTTATAACTGAGAGCTATCTGGTTGTAAAAGATATCCATTTGAAGATTAGCACAGATTTCAACTGAGAAGAAGAATAAAGGTAGTTGAATCCCCCATCTACAGTAAACCTAAGTATAAAAATCAAATGATTTCAGATGAACAGCTTCATAACTAGTTGCTGCTGCTATTTTTCTTCTTTTTTTTTCCCTCCTAAATCTTAAGTTTCAATTTTCCCATGGTCAAAGTTACTGTATATGAAAAGGAAAGATAAAAAAAAGATAGGCAACTGCTTTGATACAAAATGGAACACACACACACACACACACACACACACACATACAAAATTATCATTATTAGTAAATAGAGGAAAACTACAGTTCCAAGTTAAATTCAACTTCTTTGCTAATTTTGATTTAACACTAATGAATATTGATATGATGGTGGTGAAATCGTACTTTCATTAGACAACAACTGGATTTTATCTGTAATTAGGAAGCATTTACAGGGTATAAAGCAGAGTTCTAAAGAAAAGACAAGATCTCACAGAATCTGTAAGTTACGTGGACCACACAACTGTGAAGTTTATAGGAAGAGCTGTGACCACATGCATCTGATTCTCAGTCTGTGTGCACAGCAGAACTGATCCAGCCTCCAAACTGTTAAGATAGTAACTCATTAATGCTATCTTTTAATTTAGGAACAAAGGCTTAGAAGGACTTGATAAGAAGAATATACTGTATATAACATAAGCCTATCATTAAAAGTGGTTTGTAAGTTTCCTCATGTCTGGTTTATTCTAAAAACTAAATTTAAAAAATATAGTTAAAAAAACATAGCAAAATACTAATATCAAATGGAAAGTTATCTGAGCAGTAAATTGATAATAACATAAAGATCAGTGGAAAAGATATATAAAGAAAGTGAAATAATTACCAGGGACAAATTTAATTTTCCTTAGTATTTTCTAAAAAAGATTAAAGCTCTTTGTTTTTCTTCCAGGTACCTAAATCTTTTCAGATGAGCAGAAGTAGCAAATATTTATCCTCATATCATGAAAGGATTACAGAACTAAAAAGGAGGTCTGACTTTTTTTTTAGTAAATGAGTTTTCTACCTGATAAGCCTTGTGACTGATGCCATACACTAATGGATTTGCTCTCATCCGTACATAAAGATAAGTGTAACTTATCCACTTCACTGCTTCTTCCACATTAGTAACTGTTCCCAGAGCAATCTGCAAATCAAAAATATAACAAAAGTTAAACTAATGCATTAAAGTTGAATATAAACATTACATCAAAGACCATTTTGTTGAAAGTTAAGTTTTTAAAATACATCATTATGTTGTATTTAAAAGAAGGTAAGCACAATTATTGGACATGATGTTTCTCCAATTAATTAAAAATCAGTCCTGCCTCATTTAATTGAGAACAGTACATTAGAAATGTTATCTTCCAAAACTTTACTTATTATTATGGCATTTGATTAGTTTTCCCATTTGAATTTAATTCCATATAGTATTATAAACATTTTGGTATTCATTAATTTTTCTTCTTCTTTTTGCTTCTTTTAAATTTTGGTTTCATTTTATGTGACAACATTACTGACAGTTTTAAATGTGACTGCACCACAATCAAAACAACATAATATTGCTGATTCTATCCCTCTTTGTTGTGATTTTGTATACTGTCATTACCAAAATCACAAAGGGCAACACATTAGTAGTTTTTTCCTCTAAAGATACCCATTTGCAGCATAGCTAGTATAAATATATAATATAAATACAATGGTAAATGCAGTAATTTTTGCATAGAACAAAATCATATTTTATTGGGATTTATACATATTAATAATACATACACTTTAAAAAGATCATACAAGAACAGGGAGTGGTTTTAATTTTTTATTGGTAAACTTAAAACAACCTATGGAAAAAACAGATATTTGTACTTTTGAATTATAATAAACATTGGGTAATTCTTTAGATTATATTCTGAAAGAAAATATAGTTTTTAACATAGCATTTTAATGTAGCTTTAAAACATGTTAATTTAATGAAACCAAAGGTTAATAATTTTAAAACACAACAATAACATATAAAATCTGTGTAATAAAGGGAATGTTAGAAAATGACCTTAAGCCACAATTGCAGTGAAAAGTTTTCTTAAAAATACATTTCTTTAGCCACTGGATCTATATGTAGTCATTGTGCTTTTATACTTAGAGTGTTCATTTTAATTAACAAATTTATCCAAGTTGTGAAACTTCACAGTTGAATAATTTTTCCTGAATCTGTAACTGAAAAAATTTTTTTTAACCTCTTAATACTTTAATCAAAGGAGAAGTGATGATCCCTACCTAAATAACCAAATTTTAGGAGAAAAGAAGGAAAAATAAATCCTCTTATTTTAGTACTAAATAGTAAAGAAACTATAAACCTTAATGTTTGCTTTATTCCCATGTTATAATTTAAATTCTGTATAACTAATTTTGTATAATAGGTATGCGAATGCTTAGATATCTTTAGTTAGTTGGAGATGACATATAGCAATATTACACCATACTATTTATCCTTAAAAAAAAAAGGGCCAAAAGTAAATAAATGGTAAGGCAGATTCTATCTACTTTAAAAATTACACTATCTTGAAATACATCAGACAGAGAAAGACAAATACTGTATGATCTCCCTTATACAAATAATCTAAAAACATCAAACTCAAAGAAACAAAGAACAGAATGGAGGTAGCCAGGAGTTGAGGGGTAAGGGGCATGAGGAGATGTTGGTTAAAGGGTACAAACTTTTAGGCGTAAGATGAGTAAGTTCTGGGGATCTAATGTACAGCATGGTGACTGCAGTTAATCATACTGTACTGTGTACTTGAAAGTTGACATAAGAGTAGAGCTTTAGTGCTCTCATCATAACAACAAAACAAAATGGTTATTATGTGAGGTGAAGGATGTGTTTACTAACTTTACTGTGGTAAACATTTCACAAATACATATGTGTGTCAAATTATTGCATTGTACAACTTAAACTTACAATGTCATATGTCAATTATATCTTCATAAACCACAATATAAGTAAATACATAAATGTATTTACAAATGATTAAACCATCCACAATATAAGTAAACATACACTTCCTAAAATGTGAACTGTAAGAGTTTCCACAAAATAAAGAGTAACAAGAACTAAAATTTAGCTAAGGAGTTAGTTCTACAGCACTTCCTAAATATTTGCAAGTAACACAGTGAAACATTTTCTAGTCTGCGTAGGCAAAGGAAACTAGTTTGATGATATGGCTAAAAATCCAACAGCATCCTCCATTTGTGATTCTATTATTTGACAGCCAAATTGTGTTAATCCCCTTATGACTTATAGATATTTTAAAATAACACCACACAACTCCTAAGAGTAGAAAATTTTATAAAGGATAAAATAAGCTTGTTATTATTATACTTTCAAAATCAGACTCAGTAAATTAACAATAATAAATAATTACCTATTGCTAGGTAGTGAGAAGAATAAAGGAAAAGATGAAGTAGGTACCAAAAACTGGATCAAGTAATGCAAGTCTCCCAAATGTTCACCAAGAAGGAAAAGACTACTCAGAAAAATGAACGTAAATTTATAATGGTACATTATATTGTGAGATTAATCTTTGAATGCCACCTAGTGACAAAAACAAAAATTTACTTGCAAATATTTGTGGTCTAGTGGCTACTTAGTACAGGGGCCTTTTATAAAACAAGTATTTTTCACAGTATCTCTCTGAAATTTATTCCTTCATCTCAATAATCATATAGGAAGTCAGTAACAAGACTGCACTATGTAAAGTATAAAGTACAATGGATATGGCAATAAATAGAGCATGGTTCCTGGTCTCAAGAAGTCTGTAGTCTTATAGGTGAGATACACGTAACTAATTAAGATGACATCTATGAAACCATTAGCCACAGTGCCTAGGACATAATACATATTCAAACATGCTTTGAAAGAAAAACACCTAACATGTGACACTTGTAAAAGTGCCATTAGTATACAGTGTAATACAGCTTTATGCTCTAAGTAAAAGAGGGGGAAAAAAAACTACCCCAAATCTGGTAATTTAGAAGTAAGGCTCAAAGTATCACTTTGTATCTAATTTACCTATTGAAACTTTAGTCATTAAGGTTATCTTAATTGTTTATTTGCATGTGTTTTTTAAAAAGTTAGTTGAAATCATATAAAACTAAACAAGCAAATATAATAATCATATGTATATAAATACATATGTATACACAAACCCCTTTAGTACATGTATGAAAACACCATTTATGCCACCATTCATTTATTTATTCCACTAAAATTTGAGTGCGGGTAGTAAGTATGATTGGGGCTGAGGATAAGGGACTATGAGATAATGTAACTGCTACAATTCTGTACCGAATAACAACTTGGCACAGGTGTTTGTTAAATTTTCACAACAATCTAGTGATATTATTCCTATTTTATACATGGGAAGATTGGCACTTTATAGGTGACATGAGTAGAGTAAGGGACTGTCTAGAGCAGAAGACCTGTGCTGGAAAGTAAGCAGAGCCAGAACTGGGAAGGTGTCAGACTGCTGAGGCCTTAAATCCAAGGACCAAGTGTTTGTACTATGCCCTGCGGAGATGGGAGGAACTCTGAATAAAGAAATGTACGTAAGATTATAGAAAGATTAATACATTTTAAAGTATGGACCATAGGGAACTGGCACAGAATAGATAAGAAATTAATGTCACCTATGAGAGAACAGTTTCACAGGTGAAACTGTGAAACAATACCCAGTAATGTCTGCTGAATAAATTTTAATAAGCCTCAAACATGCTTCAGTGTTTCTCTCAGTGCAAAATTAAGAGGCTTTATACAGGGCTGGGACTTGTGAGATTTGGCATTAATTAGCATTCGGGAGTCAGCCCCATTAGGCATCAACCAGCAAAGATGTCTCATAAAATGTCTGCATTAAAATGATAGCTTAATATGATACTTTCTCCAGTTCTTCTAAACTAGTGTTATCAAAGATATTAGTATGGGCAACATTCCTAATCTAACGTGACCTTGATGTTGATCACTGCCGCTGTACAGTCTTGCAAAGATTTTCGGAGTCTAAAGACTTAAAAATCCATTACCTTAAGAGCACAGCACACATTCATTTTATAAACTAATTTCACACTTGGCTTCCACAGATTACCAAATTTAATTTCACACTCAACTATAATTTAAGGGAGTTTGTTTCCTTAAGAAGAAAATTTACTTTAAATGGGAGCTAGTCTAGTAGACAAAATATGATAAATAAATTTTAGCAATGGCTATACTTCACCATATTACCTAAAAATTTCAAGGTATATGTTTCATTATTTGAATACCATTTATGGCATTAAATGGAATTATCGTTATAGTTAGTTGACATTTCTGAAAATGACAAACCCTAATAAGTATTTTATGAATATGAGGTGAATCTATGGGCTATAATTGATTTTTAATTTCTCAGGGCTTGACCAAATAGTTTCATTTATTTTATTATAGTCCCTAAGAAAAAGAATTTCTTGAAGACCAGAGAAGTATTTTACTCACCTGTGTCTTCTGCATAAAAACATCACCATTTTGTGTTTAATTTACCACTTACAAAAAGCTATCAAGGAAAATAATTCTAAGTTTACAAAGATGTAGTCTTTCTTGATATGCTTTTCTAGAAAAATTGTATAAAACAGCCTTGCTTTTTATTGTAAGTCAGAGAAATTATTACTACCATTTTGGAAAATATTTAGTCCTGGTCTTAGAAGAAGGCAAATGGTAGGTTGATTAATATAGAGAAATGTATTCACCTTTAAGTTACTATATTTTATATATCAGAAATCTAGGCTATAATAAGAAGACTAAGTTTGTAGTTAAAAAGACCTGTGTTTGAATACTAGCTCCAAAAGTTAGTACTTGAATGACCTTTGGTCAATTACCTATCTCTCTGAGGACAATAATATCTCCTTAGTAGCAGTACTGAGAGAATATACAAAAAGCACCCAGCAGGTTTACATGTCCTCAGTACACTGCTACTATTACTATCTTCGTACATTAGACTATTCCATCATAGATACTGGTGACCCATGACCAAGACCTAATTATTTAAACCATGCCATCATAGTAGGTAATGAGGATTGAAACTGAGATATATTTCCTTTGGAGATATTCCTAATATCATAATTCATTTCCTAATCTTTTTCACTTTCTTGTAATTATGCTACTAGAAACCAGCATCTTTCATGATTTTTTTCTAACTTCCAACTAGATCTTTTAAACCTTACCTAACCTTCTGAACCCAGATTTACCACCTTCATGAACAAAGCCCTTCCTGATAAGCTGGGGCCAAAAGGATTTTCTCCCTCTACTGAATCCTTCTTTAGAACTTATTACTCACCAACATTATTGCACTGTGTTTTTGTGTCTTTTTCTCCCCTTTTGGACTATATACTCCTTAACAGAGGAAACTGCATACTGAGCGTGTTTTTCATCCTCTAAAAAGACTTCTAAATAACATGAATAGAATATAAGTGAAATTTCTGTAATATTTCAGTTCAAATATTTCAGTTATTCATTTATTTAATAGTTATATCCCACCTACTTTCAAAAATTGTTTGAGTCAACTTTAATGGTAAGAAGGGATATAGAAGTAGGAAAGTATTGGATGACAGAGCAACAATTAAAAATGCGGTGAAAACAGCAAAGCCTCATTTGATTTTTTGACACACAGACTCTTAAGAATGTTCATCCTCTTTACCAGTTAAGATGTTATCTAGGCTTCCAGGGTCTGCTATTTAAATCTTAACACAATAATGGTGACTATACAAGTCACCTGTGAAACTGTTCTCTCATAGGTGACATTAATTTCTTATCTACGGAGTCTTATTAGTGAAAGTGTTATGTTTGTACCTCCAAGAAAAGGAAGTAATTTTCTTTTTTAGCAGTCTATTAAAATGTCAAGGTTTATCTTGACTGCGGCTTTTTAATGTAAATGTTTGAGCCTAACTGAATTCCTAACATGTGATGTCACTCAGAATTCTGATAGGGTCCAGTAAAATTTGGCCTGTAAAGACATACTTCTCCTGAAAATGAAAGGTATAACAAAAATATTATTTTACACAATGGCAGAAAGATGGTCAACATAAGTTATTGTGATAATTTTATTTTAAGATCTTAAAGTATAGGAACTAAACTCATATGTGCTTGCTCGTCTCCAGAGTATTTACTGGAAGGTTTTATATGTAAAGCTAACCTATAACTGTTTGTGAATTGTTGTTATGGTTGAAAATTCTAGAATAAAAACAATAAAAGTAATCTTGAGTTAAAAAAAAAAAAAAAATCTTAACACAAACACACATCACACATGAAATAAACTATAATATTGTAGCTCAATTTAAGCAATCATATTTTCTATAACAAAGTTAATCAAATGATCTAAGACAGAAGAGCATTATTAACCTTATAAAAACTTTATAAAATACTTCATAATAAACTTTATAAAAGTGCAGTACAAATATAGTTGTTGTTATTGCTATTTCTGTTTACCTAGTTTGTATAGCTTTGGTTAGATTTCTGTCCTATAATTTATAATGATTTAAACGTATAGTCTTTAAGCAATGAGTTCTTATCAGTTATCATTTGCATTCTATATTGTTCTGAACTAATCAATAATATTGCCATTCCACCTCTTGTGTCTTATGACTGCATATGAAATAAAATGTATTATTAAATATCATGAAATAGTAATCAACTCAAACTTTATTTTTCTTGGTCATTCTTGAAGCTGGTGATTCTATTCCAACCTTTAACTCATTAGATCTTACCTCTGCATTTAGGTTATCTGCAAGGCTTTCCAGAAACTGACTCTCAATTGGGTTTTGTTGAGTGAGTAAAGAGAGGTAATGGCTGAGTTTATCATGGGTTGTTATGATGATTCCTTCTCCAAATTTGTCAAATTGTGGTCTTCCAGCTCGACCAAATATCTGCATGACATCTAAAATTCCAAGGTCAACAAAGGAGCCTCTTTTTGCAGCATATATTTGTGTTCCCTAGATGAGGAAAAGTTAATAAAAATTTACATAACCACACACAAATATAATCCTGATGAGCTGAATACTGAAATTAGGCAAATATGGCAAGATCTCAAAGTGTACTTTAACTAATCCTTTCATCATCTGTGATAGCGTTAAATTTTCATAATATAAACTAGATTCTTTTGGAGAATATAATTCTGACCTTATATAAATAACATTCAAAGTCACTGAAGCAGCCAAATCACAATATTTTCAAATAAATCAATCCACAGGTTTGTTTTAAGATACCACAAATCCATGTGAAAAGGAAGGTAAGCTCTCACCTTAATAATAACAGCATGAGCAGGAAGATTGACACCCCAGGCTAATGTAGCTGTACAGACTAGGACTTTGATATGCCCATTAAAAAACAAGCTTTCAACCAAATTTCTGTCCTGCCGAAGCATTCCTGCATGATGAATACTAAAACCATCTGGAAATAATTCTCGTACTTGTTTATTTCTTGACTTTTGCACCTAGAGTAGATATCAACAAAACATAAAAGTGTTATTTAGCATTTAAAAGCAATTGTTATTTATCGTCTCTTGAATGAGTTTATCAAAGAGAGCACAGAATTATTTTTAAGCAACTTAAGGTCTTACTAAGTCTTAGTATATAATGCTTTATACAAAATCATTAAAAATTATATTTCCTCTATCTTAAAAAATAGGTAACCCTGAACATGGCACAAAATCCAAAAGGAAAGAAGTTAAAAGCAAGTGTCTCTTTCACTCAGGTGTCCTCTTCTTGCAATCAATCAGTATTACCTGTTTCCTATCCTTCCAAAAAACCTCTACTAAAAATAAGCATAAATCTCAGTGGCTTCCAACTCATTCAGAGTAAAGGCCAGAGTCTGTAGGATGCAAGATCTACAGAAATCATTCCCATTCCTGAACCTCACTTACTTACTCAGGCCAGACACAAGAGCTGGCTCTTTCTCTAAGTGCCCCCCAACCTTTTTTTTTTTTTGACAAATCCACACCTGCCTCAGGGTCTTTACACTTTCTGTTCCAGACCCACTGCCTTGGGAGCCTTTCCCCCTTACTGAGATGCCCCTGGTTCCGCGGGGCATGCGCTCCTTCTCATAGTAATGAGCCAATAAACCCAACTGTGCTTCCCCGACACCTGTGTTCTTGCTGATCTCTGACAGGAGGGCACCAGCCACCTGTCTTAGCTCCTCAACTTTACATCTGCCCTGAATATTCTAACTTCGCTTCTGAGGTCTGTTCTTTGGCTTGGTCTGACCTCAGATGTGGGATATGGTCCACTTATCTGCAATCTGTATAAGTGCCACAGCAGATCTTACAAAATTCACTGACGACTCACTGTACAACGGGGAAATTTTTTCTGCAAAATTAAAGACTACGGATTAACAAAAGTGTTCATATAGTCAAAGCTTCTGTTTGGGCATCACATCCTGCGCTTATTTGCTACTGCTCTGAAAATTTCATGATCAACATCTTGATAGCTTCTTTTGAAACAGCGTTTTCCATAGTTTTCACGTAAGGGGCACTACACTGGCAGGGAATGGGGTTCTAGTACAGTCACACTGATTATCTCTAAGGTCACTTAAAATTTTAAACTTCTAAATTAATAATAATTACTAAGAACATGACCTAAGAAAACTGCACTCCATGAAATCTGCTACAGATATAAAATGGAAGGGAAAACATTAACAAACCCCACCATCTAGTGGCCAGCCAAGTAAATAACAACTTAGAATTTTGAGCCTTGTTGAGTCCCAAGCAAAATACACATACACATAAAAATGTTATCTTCATTAAGTTTCAAGGGGAGGGTATTATTTCATTTTTGTGCCATGTGGTCAGCCTCTTAGAAATAATTGTATAAATACACTTTATTATTAACTACATTTGGATCATATTGCCTTAACTTCCATCTTTTCAGACGTGTGTTATTGTCAGTCTCACAAATACGGGCTCCACGTTATGGAGTATTTGCCAGTATATAACAGAGCTCCCTCGTGCGGTCAAGGTAGAAGAAGGAAAAACACTTCACCTACTTCATTTCTTCGCTAATATTCATGAGTGAACATTCAGAGCTAACAGAGGAAACTGAAAAATACTGCTTGGAGACAGTCACAAAAAAATCATGCTGCTGGATGGCTCTTTGTTTTGGGTGAATCTGCTGTCCACAGACCCCTGGCACTGGAATATCCTGATGTGCTTGTTATAAATGCAGATTCTCAGTCAACATCCAGTTGAGGTAAGACTTGGCTTGTGACACCAATGACACAGTAAGAAGCTGAACGCAGGAAATATGTAACTGCGGTGAAAAATATTCTTATAAGGTAGCAGGTAGATCATGGGGTGCTGACATATCACCTCCAACTCTGACCAGGTGGGTTCAACCAGCTTGTTCTCTGTAAGCAACCAAGAAGTACCAGGGGTCACTTCGCCTTTGTCTCTATTCCTGCTCATATTCTGTGCATTGCTTTTTTATTGATTCATTAGAGACATGAAGTGACAACAATCTTAAAATAAGACTGGGTTGTTCATTCTCAACTGTCTTTTAATCTGAATCTGCCATTTGTGATCTAGCCTAGTTCACAGGACAAATAAACAAGAAATCCTGGGGAGGAGGCCCAGGAATGAGTGCGTTTTAAAATCTTATTTAAAAAATTATCATACAGTAAAATTCTCTTTCCACTTTGGTGTACAGTCCTACGAATTTTGGCATATGTTCAAATTGTGTAACCACCATAATAATCAGGATACAAAACAGTTCCTTTACCCTCCTTAAATTCTCTTGCTATTCCTTTATAGTTAAACCCTCCCCACTTACAACTCTTGGCACCCCCTGATCTGTTCCCCATCCCTAACTTATAGGATGGAGTAAAGTTGTGCTCTCAGAAAACATCATACCTGAAATACTTATATAACTAAATAAGAATATAATAAACAAGTAAATCAAGCATCTAATTCAGAAATTTATAAAAATAAAAAATATAACAAAGCCAAGGAAAAATGGAGAAATGCCCTAATAAAGTTAAAATAGAATCTGATTTTTAAGATGTGAAATTGATAAGTAAACATAAAAACTCTAATTTTAAAAGAAAAAAATAAAAATAGACAATGTCTATTACAGGGCAGCAGGAGTTGGCAAATTATGTGCCAACTGCCTGTTTTGTAAATAAAGTTTTATTGAAACACAGCCATATCAGTTTGTTTACAAATTGTCTATGGCTGATTTTGAGCTACAATAGGGGAGTTGAGGAGTGTGACAGACACCATATGTTCGCAGGCTTAAAATATTTACTGTCTAGCCTTTAAGTAAAAGGAGATACACAGTGGAAAACAAGCACAACAGCACAAGCACAAAGACACAAAATTAGTAATGTGAAAAAGAAGTGTTCAGAAATACATCACAATTTTAAAGAATGAGAAGAGTATTCTGAAAAATTCAATACATTCCATTATTAAAAATGTTTGGAACAGATGATTTTCTAGGAAAATGTTACTAACATTTATATTAAAAGTGATAGAAAATTATAATAAAAGCAATGGAAGAAAATGTAAAGGCTATCTAATATCTAGGCTTTCATACTTTTTAAAGACAAATTAATTCTAATGTTACTAAGAGGCCTTAGAGCACAGAAATAGAAGTCTAAAAATTAATCACAGAGGCAGTGTAATACCACTGATATTAAAACCTGACAAAGCAGCAGAAAACAGAATACAATAGAGAAATCTCTCTTAAGAATATTAATCCAAATAGTAAAGAGTTTTAGAAAACAGAATTCACCAGTGCATTAAAACAATATACCACAACTAAGTAAATTAAACCCCAGAATGCAAGGGCACTATACCTATAAATATATTAACATATTTATTAATAAGTCAAAGGAGAAAAAACATATGATCATCTCCAGGCACTGAAATCTCACAAAAGACCACATTCAATCTCGATGAGCAGAGGTGACAAAACATCGATTTCAAACCACACTGAATCATAAAACATTAGGCGTATATCAATTAAAGTTAGGAACAAGGCAAAGATGTTTACAATCAGCTTACTAATGTCCTAGACAATGGAATTAGACATAAGAAGATAATAAAAAGTAGAAATACTGGAACGGAAGAGGTCAAAGCAATTATTAGTTGCAGATGAAATAAACATTTATTTAGAAAACTGAGGATTAATTAAAAACTACTGGGCTTCCCTGGTGGCGCAGTGGTTGAGAATCTCCCTGCCAATGCAGGGCACACGGGTTCAAGCCCTGGTCTGGGAAGATCCCACATGCCGCGGAGCAACTGGGTCCGTGAGCCACAACTACTGAGCCTGCGCGTCTGGAGCCTGTGCTCCGCAACGAGAGAGGCCGCGATAGTGAGAGGCCCGCGCACCGCGATGAAGAGTGGCCCCCGCTTGCCGCAACTAGAGAAAGCCCTCGCACAGAAACGAAGACCCAACACAGCCATAAATACATAAATAAATAAATAAATAATTAAAAAGAATTAAATCTTAAAAAAAAAAAAAAAACTACTAAAATAATGATTGATTTCAGAAAGGTGAGAGTCCCCCAAATCAATATTTTAAAAAAGTCTTTCTGTATATATACAATAACTTGTTCGAAAATAAAAGGGAAGAAAATAGCACATTTATAAAAGCGGTCAAAAACAGAAAAAACAAGAAATGGGTAGCACCTACATGAAGAAAAAGCATTATTATACTGCCGAAGGACATTCAAGAAATGAAATGATATGCTTTGCTTTTGAGATGGGAAAACTTGATTTGGTAAAAATACCAATTCTCACTAACTTAATCTGTAAATCAATGCACTAACTCAACTAAAAGATAAACATTATTTCTTGGAAGTGATACTAAAGTTCATCCTTCAAAGTAAACCTGTATATCCAGGAAAAATTCTAAAATTGAAGAATAATCAGGATGCTTATCCCAATCACATATCAAAAATATTAAAAAAACAAATAAGTATTGTAAAGCAATTATACTCCAGTAAAGATGTTAAAAAAAACAAAGAAGTAAAATAGTTTGATACCAGAGAAGAGACAATAAGATCAAGGAAATAGAAGACAAAGTTCAGAAACTGACTCAGGCAAACGTGAGAATTTTGTATGTTATATTAAACTTTAAAAACAACAGAATAAACAGGAAGTATTCAGAAATGCATTTGCCGGGGGAGGTCATCAAGAAGATGTGACCACCAGCTTGACCCACAGGCTGGGCCCAGGCAATCAGAGGCTCCTCATCCCTTCTCCCGTCCTTGGAATGTGCACTCTGCTTGCCTTCGCTTAGAGGCTGCCCAAGGACACAGCCCTTAGACAGAAATGCGGTGCTGTCTGTGCACATGACTAAACCCCGTTAAAGCCTCTATATAAACTTTTAAGATTGTGGCAGGTGGGTGCGGAGATCTACTTGTATGTAAGTTCCCTCAATTATTAAACCTGCCACCCACCAATCTGGAGTGGTCTGCCTCTTTCTTAAGTCTTTCCTTGTCCTCTGTGTTTTGGGGCCGGTTTCACATTACACCCAGAAAGGTCCCGAGGAGACTGCAAACCAACACCATTACTATATGCAATAAGTTCTAGACGGATCAAAGATTTAATAATGAAAATTTAAAACTTAACTTAAAAAGGGCTGGAGGAAATCATGATGAAGTGAGTGTGATCTTTATAAGCAAGACAAAGCCCAAATACTGTAAATAAACTGAAAAAAATCTCATTATGGTAAAAATATTCATAAATTAATAAAAATAAAAATCAAAGATTAAGTAGGAAAAATGTTTGTAACACATATAACAGTACATGCAATTTATAGAAAAAGAAATTCAAATGGCAAATATGAAAAACGCTCAGCTTCACTCATAAAGAAATGCCAGTCAAAATAATAATGAAGTACCATTTTTGGCCTATTAATCTGTCATAATCTCAAAAATTCTAACGCTGTTCAGTGCTGGCAAAGTTAGGCGGGAGGAAGTTACTGTCCCAGGAAATGTTAAGTTGGAACAATCTCTTCAGTGGGCAGCTCAGGACCACTCATTCACCAAAATTTTACATGCATGTACCATGTTGATAACTAAATTCCACTGCCAGGAATTTTCCCAGTGGACATCACTGCAAGTGCCAAGAGTGTGAGCGAGAATGTGTACTGCAGCACTGTTTACAATGCGACATAATTAGAAACAACAAAAGTATCCATCGAGACAGACTGGGTAAATGAATTAAGATAATGTCCACACTGGGACCTACTACGCAGTTGTTAAAAGAATGAATCAGAGGGCTTCCTTGGTGGCGCAGTGGTTGAGAATCTGCCTGCTAATGCAGGGGACACGGGTTCGAGCCCTGGTCTGGGAAGATCCCACATGCCACGGAGCAACTAGGCCCGTGAGCCACAACTACTGAGCCTGCGCGTCTGGAGCCTGTGCTCCGCAACAAGAGAGGCCGCGATAGTGAGAGGCCCGCGCACCGCGATGAAGAGTGGCCCCCACTTGCCGCAACTGGAGAAAGCCCTAGCACAGAAACGAAGACCCAACATAGCAATCAATCAGCTAATCAATAAATAAATCTTTAAAAAAATAAAAATAAAAAAAAATTACAAAAAAAGTCTTGAAAATGTTTATAAAAACAAAAAACAAAAAAAACAAAAAAAACCCAAAAAAAACAAACAGACAAACAAACAAAAAAAACCCCCCCCAAAAAAAAAAAAAAAAAAGAATGAATCAGATCTTTCAGGGTTGATCTGGAAAGATTTCCATGATGTATTACTAAGTGAAAAAAGTATGAGACATAAAAGTGTGCCTAACACGATCCAATTTTTTCATACTGAAACTCACATGCAGACACACACAATGGCAGTTTGTATAAAACCTTCCCTTGAAAGAAACATAAATGGAAGAAGGTTTTTAATAGGAGTTTTATTTGGAGAAATCAATGGAGAAAGATGGTTAAGACCATGAGTTACGGAGCTAAACTTATTACAAGATGCCTGCTGCTTCCTCAACTATCAGAACAGTTGTTGTTTTCCACCTGATTTTTCAGGGTGAGCTCTACCTGGAGTCCGGGTTTTGCTAGCCTCAGAAGGACTAATTCACCCTGTTCACATTGTCTGAACAGAGCATCGGATTCTCCGAGAAAGCCATTTGAGATCCAATACTATACTCACTGGATAAAGTATCTCTATACATGGAAATTCAGCACAAAAGAACACCAGCTGTGAAAGGTAAAGGGAGTCAGGTGTGTAGTAGAAGAATTGTGTAAACTTGTTTTCCTCAGTCTTTATATTTCCAGTTGTCACAAGTGAACTTCCCATACAGGGCTTTATTGTCAGTAAAATTAGAATAGAACGGACAACTGCTAAGAATCCATTAGCAGCCAGAGGATACTAAATTTTTTTCCCCTAGTGAAAGCATGCCCCAAGCTTCCTTCCATGACTTTACATATCTTTTTCCTACCTATGACACAGAAAATCAGTATGAGTACTTTTTAAAATGTAACCACTTCCCAAAGTTGACTTCCAAACTAACACAAATACATGATTAAAGAACGAAGACTGACAGCAAGTAACTGAAGATATTAAAAGAAAACAAATTAGGTTTTTTTCCTCCATAAGACAAAAAAATATACAGAAGTAACACAAGACCTTCAGCTCAGTTACAAACCCTGCACGAAACAACAATAAGAAATGGCATAAATAATTTAGTGACCATTGTAAGCCTTCTGAGGTAATTTATCTTGGTAAGGTATGCTTTAATGTGGATTATTTCAAATCCATTAAGAAGAAATAACAGTCATTATAAAAACTAAAATTTAACCAGAAGGAGGCAAATAGTTTCTCCCAAATGATACCATTCTTTTTTCACAATTACTAGTGAGTATGCCTTATCAATATTGGAAAAAACATTATAGACTCTTCATCTTTGGTATGTGCAATTTTTATCATTCAATAAAGTTATAAAGTTAATCAGTGGACCTGCTTACATTGTTAGGAGCATAAACCAATACCTGGCTTACCTTTTGACAAGGGAGTTTAGAGATCTAAGGAATATCATCTTTCCCCACCCTTTCTCTTTCTCTCTTTCAAAGCTCTTATTCTACTTTAAACCCTTATCACCGAGACATCTGAAATCGCTCCTCTGCCATCCACACCAAGAGAGCCAAGAACGGCAATGCTCTGTCTTCCACGAGTCTTTCAGAAGGAAACACATCATACCTCCCACCCTGTTCTCAGGATAAGGCCTATTAGCTGGCTGTTCACACGATCAACAAAATCTAGCTATGATCAGAACTTCTGAGGATCATGTTAAAATTTTAGGGTCTTAGTTCCAGATACTCTGATTCTGACAGCTGGCATGGAAACAGGTAATGGGGAACCAATGCCCTATTATACTATTTTCCCCATAATACTTGGTATTTCTTCGCTCTTGAGTCGGTTCCCTACTTCCTCTACTATTTCTCCACCTTAGGGTATGAAATTCTCCACTCTATTCTCTGGAATTGCCACTCAGTAATAAGCAAACTATATCAACCTCATCTCCCACCCTGCCTTAACTGAAACTTGACTCTCTTCCATGGACTCTTGTTTTCCATGCATATCTTTCAAGTGGTGGGGGATGATCTCTCTCTTCCCTCTCACCATTTCCAGGTCAGCCTGTACTAACTTTTAACAAAAACCTCTGTTCCTTTAAGGTTCAGTATATCTGCTATGTCACCTGTTACCCTACCTTATCCAATGAAGACTCCATACGTATGGCTCCTAGTCTTTCTGTCTATCCCATTTCCTATCATGATCCTTGGTGACAGTATTTTCCATGTGGACATCTAAAACCCTCGCTCTTCAATTCCTTGACACCCTCATTTCCACTGACATCTCCTCTGTCCCATCTTAGCCATACCAACGATTGTATTCTAGGCCTGTCATCAACCCACAACTGTACTACTTCCAAAACCAAAATCGCTAGTACAAACACCTCAATTTCTGACCAAAGATTCCTATATGTCAAGCATGCCCAGCTAACTTTTTCTAAGCTCTTTCTTTATCATTAATGATACTTCGAGATCACAATTCCTCTACTTTCTTAATATTCATCAGCAGCACGCCCTCTCCATCCCTGCCCCAGTCTTTATTCTGGTTCTTTCTCCAGTGCAGATAACACAGTCCAAGATTTTAATCACATTCCTGCCAATTTCTTAAACTCATCTACCCTTTTGCCATATAAGACTGGTAGAATGTCAAACTCAGATGACCCAAGGTAGCTAATGCTTAAGAAAAATTATATACAAGGGCAACTGGAGACCACTCTAAATCCATGATCACAATCTCAACAAGCCCTTAACATTGGACAGCAATTCTGTGATGTCTTTATGGTCAGTTTGTTGTCACATGTCTAACAATGTCTACATTACACATTGATTGGCTCTCCACAAACTTCTCACCACCTTGTTATCCTTGACTCTTAGAGAATGACCTTAACAACTACTTCACAAGGAAAATACAATACATCAGAGGAAGCTCCCTTATCTTCCTGCCATACACCTAAAACCTATTTGCATCAGAACCCATCTTTCTAACTTTCTCTTCTGTTTTAACAGTAGTGCCCTAACTCCTATCTAAGGAAAATCTCTACTTCTTCTTTGGATCCCATGCCTCTTGAAAATTCTCAGGACTCTAATAGGTTATCTGTGGTCTCTTTCCTTTCCTATATGAATAATCAATCAATTTCAATCCTTTTTCACTCTCTCTCGAATAGTTTCCATAGAATATAAGCACATCACTTCCACCTTGAAAAGAAAAATAGTATGTCTACCTTTCTGAGTACTATTTCATATTTTCTAGATACTATCCATTTTCCTTTTGTATATAAATTAAGTTCTCAAAATTGATGTTTACACTTTAATCTACATTCATCAGCCAGCTTAATCTAATTTTTGCTCTCCACTCTGGGGGTGAAAAGGCCCTGAATAAGGTCACCAATATCCTCCACGTGGCTAAGTACAGTGTATTTTGCAGCCCTCACATTACTTGACCACTCAGTGCAGCAGTCAGCATAGATGATCTCTTTCTTCTCTCTGAAATGCTCTTTTCCTCAGCCTCTATGACATTTACTCCGGGGTATACGCCAGTGTTTGGAGGCTCCTCTGCTGGCTCATTCTCCTCTAATTAAATATCAGAATTCCTCAAGGCTTGGTCTTAGGCTCTTTTACCACTCATATCCACTCCCATGGTTTTCCCACTCCAAAACAGACTGAGCTTCTGATACATTAGACTTACATACCCATCCAGATGCTTACTCTACATCTCTAAGTGTCCCAGGCACCTCATCTCAGCACGTCCAAATGGACCCTTCCCTCCAAAGTAATCCTTCTCTACTACTCTTTTCCCTCATAAATGACCCAACTAACCACTCAACAATATTAAGCCAGACATCTTTTAGAAGCCAGAAAACTTCCAGATCTCTCTTCCTCAACCCTTCATACCCCATTAACTACCAAGTCAATCAATTCTATTTCCTAAATATGCCCCAATGAATCCACATCTCTAACTGGTATTCCCATTCTCTCCTGCCCTGCCTGTGTGTAGTGATCTTTCTTAAAAGCACAACCCTGTTAGGAAAATTACTTGTTTTGTGTGCTCAAATTGTCATTTTATTTTTATATTATTAGTTGAGGGGAATATAGTTAATGACATGCCACTCCCTTCCTCAAACTTCCCTAATCATAACCCATTTCTTTTAAGATAAAATACCTAATCTGTAACATGATAAACAAGGCCCTCACAATCTGGTCCTTGCCTACAACATTAGACTCATGCTATAAACGTGGCATCTACCACTCCCCATCATTCTCTACGTTTCTTAGTCACTCTGATTTTATCCACATCCTTCAATGTGCTATTGCTTTTCTGGTGTCAGAGACTTTTCCTAGAACATTCTTCTGCTGTCCTTTGCTTTGTGTACATATCTCACCTTAAATGTCACTGTGTTAGCTAAGCGTTCCTCCCAATTTTACTTTCTTTTAGCACTTAATCCGTCTTTATTATTTAATACAATGTAATTAAAATCAATTATTTAATTAGTTGTTAATCTTTCTGTTCAGCCAGAACATAAGCTCCATAAAAATAAATGGGCAGCTACTTTTTTTCTTCCAAAATATATTTCCATTCCCAATTAATGCAAAGAATGTTAATCAGCATGCAAGCCCCACCTCCTTCAATGAGGCCTTCTTGTATTGCATGAGCCAGAAGGTAAAATCTGTACCTCCCAGATCTCTTGTAGTCAGGGTATTGGATACAAAAATCCATTCTGCTTATTAAATGCACTCATGCAAGATCTAGGCAATGGAAGTGAAGAGGAAACCATTTTCTGCTGTTTTCTTTTGCTGGCAAGCAAAATCTTGCAGAAATGAGGCTTAAAAGTTATAATGGATGTACTATATATTCAAAATTTGGTTTTCCAGCATGTTCGTGAACGATGAAAGGTATCTAGTAGCAGGTGTAGCTTCTGCATTTTGGATCACCACCATGGTATGGCTGCTGGTTCTTAAACTCAACAGTTCCAGTGGTAGTTGCCCGACTTCTACTCCTCCAATCTTACCAACATTCTAGGAATTACCTAACTTCTTTTCACAAAATTATTTTCTATTTAAAATATACGTACAATGGTTTGTTTCCTTTAATGAATCCTGATTGATACAACACAACTTTCTCAATCCACTTTAAACAGGTTGACAGCAGAGTTTATCTATCTTGATACCTATTGATCTACCATAGTGACTGGTAGGTAGCTTACACTCAGTAAATATTCACTGAGTGACTACCACTAAAAACAGTTTGAGGTTCATGTGTATACAGTCAATTCACAATGACACAGACTAGCCTAATTCCCATAACCAATTTCCATATGTCATTCTAGCTGTGAGAATTATGTACTTTAACTGGGGAGAAAGAAGTACCGTGTCCCCTGTTCCATGTTATAACCCTTGAAAGATGGTCTTGGTTCCCATATGAGCTACCCTGGTATTAACTACAACCCAATTATACAGACACAAGTTAGCATTCTAGAGAGAGCACTCTAATCAGCAGAAGAGAAATCTCCTCTAAAATTGTATTCTTCATACCCATTTGGCCATTTTAAAATAAATGCTGAAATAAAAAATTTTTTAAAAAATCACTGTGAAATGTGATTTTGATATTTAAATTTTATCAATACAAATCTCTGTACCATTAGGGATTAGAAATTTTTACTTATATAATCTATATGTTTTTAAAATGGTTTTCCTACTAAAGTATTTTCAAATGAGAGAGCAACAATGTTCTAATATACATACTTTTCCAAAACAGCAAGGTTCTTTAACGAGATGTATAAACTTGTTTTAAGAAATTTATTGCATGTTTCTAAAATACATCTTAAAGCACAGGAAGAAAAATTGCTGCAATCAAGGCTACTTAAATAAAGATAAAATTCCAATGCTACTTTCTGTGTTTCTTAAAAAGGGTCTCACTAAAGAAGCTCCTTGACATGGGTCATGGTAATAATTTTTTGAAAATCACACCTAAAGCACAAGCAACAAAATAAAAAATAAACAAGGGGGACTACATCAAACTAAAAAGCTTTCACCCAGCAAAAGAAATCGACAAAGTGAAAAGACAACCTATAGAATGGGAAAAAATATTTGCAAACCATATATCTGATAAGGGGTTAATAACCAAAGTATATAAAGAACTCATTAAACTCAATAGCAAATAACCAAATAATCTAATTAAAAATGGGCAAAGGGCCTAAAGAGACATTTTTCCAAAGAAGATGGCCATGGCCAACAGGCACATAAAGAGAAGCTCAACATCACTAGTCAGTCTTTGGGGAAATGCAAATTAAAAGCACGATGACATATCATCTCACACTCATCAGAATGTCAGAATGGCTGTCATCAAAAAGAGAAGAGATAACAAATGCCAGTGAAGATGTGGAGAAAAGGGAACTCTTGTGAACTCACTGTTGGCGGGAATGTAAATTGGTACAGTCACTATGAAAAACAGTATGGAGGTTCATAAAAAATTAAAAATAGAACTACCATATGATCCAGCAATTCCACTTCTGGGAAGATATCCAAAGGAAACAGAAACAGTTGGAAAGATACCTAAACCCCCATGTTCATAGCAGCATTATTTACAATAGCCAAGACATGGAAATGACCTAAGTATCCAGCAATGAATGAATGAATAACAAATTTGTGATACAAACACACACACACACACACACACACACATACACACACAGTGGATTATTATTCAGCCATCCATAAAAAAATGAGGAAATCCTACCATTTGCTACAATACGCATGGGCCTTCAAGGTTTGCCTGGGTTCAAAATCTTTATTCTAAAGAGCCTATTTCCCTTTGAAAATGAAAAAAATCCAATTAAACACTCAAATCTATTTTGTATTAATTTTCTTTCATTTTACTTAAAAAAAATAATATACTTATAACATTCTTTCTATGTGGTTACAAACAGACAGTAGAATTAATATATTAGCCTCCTAAAGGAAAGGAGGTTGATATGCCTGAGGAAAGAATAAACTCTGAGACAACAGTTTACACTTATTTAAAGTAAAAAAACAAGAGAAAGGGGGCTCTTAGGTACCTGCTACTCTCTTCAGCTAACAGATATCATCTATTCCAGGAAAAGGAAATTCTAATTTTATTTGGTTATACTGACACTGGAAAGCTGCTAAACCAGAAATAATTAAAGCTATCAATATTAAGTATCAGATTACTTACATCAAAGCCAAATTCCTATAATTTAGGCAAAGGCTAAAGCTAACCTATGAAAGCAGGCAATGGTTGGTAGATCTAGATAATAATAAAAAGTCATAAAATGATACTTTAAGGTAGCTTGAGGGTACATATTATTACTCGATTTTTCCTAGTGTTCTGATTTGTTTAACAGATATTCCTAATCACTACATTCATGAGGCTTGCTGCATGATAGACCGTATCTACCTATAAGGAAAACTTTTAATATCACTAATATATGTAAAAAATCAAACAACATCAGTGCCTATTAATCAGAGAAATACTGTACAGGGTGGGTGGGAATATCCATCCTAGTACTAGAATATTTAAAGCCTGTTAAAAGTTTTGTCCCTAAAGGAAAGAATTTATTTGACTGAGATGGAGAATGAAACAGAATCTGAAGATTCTAATTGGAATAATTCATTCAACTTAAAATTAAAATTATAATTAAAAACAACGGGAACTTCCCTGGTGGTCCAGTGGTAAAGAATCCGCCTTCCAATGCAGGGAACGCGGGTTCGATCCCTGATTGGGGAACTAAGATCCCACATGCCACAGGGCAACTAAGCCCACACGCCGTAACTACTGAGCTCATGTGTCTCAACTAGAGTCCACGTGCCGCAAACTACAGAGCCCATGCGCTCTGGAACACGGGCGCCACAACTACAGAGCCCACCTGCCCTGGAACCTGCGTGCCACAACTAGAGAGAAGCCCGCATGCCACAACGAAAGATCCCGCATGCCTCAACAAAGATCCTGCGTGGTGCAACTAAGACCCGACGCAGCCAAAAATAAAATAAATCTTAAAACAAACAAACAAATAATGGCTTAATAATGAAAATGTCTGTATCCCTAATGATATATTTCTATGTATAAATGCAAGCTGCTACTATTCCCTAAGGTATGTTCTATCTTACAGAAAACAGTGGTTTCTTAAGAGAGTTTCTTCGTCGGAGAAGGCGAAAAGTAATATGCAAAGTAAACTTCTAGAAGTAGGTTTCCAGAATATGATATGCAATGTTTTATCACTCTTCAGCTAGTTTCCAAAATAATTTCATATATCATTTCATTTGTTTCTCATAGTAAACTACTAGAATAGGTGTTATTTACCCCATTATTTCTCCATTTGATAGAAGAAAAAGTACCTTTAAGAAATGTTTAGGTGTTTAAGGCCACAGGGCTTCTAGAGGTGAAGTCACAGCCAGAGCTTTTTGCTAATGTGTCCTCTTACTTTGGGCCTCGTTTGTAATTCCTCAGACACTCCCTTCCCCGGGGAGAACTGCAAGCTCCATCTCTGTAGCTTCATCTACCCTTGGGGTATTTTACTTTCCTTTCCCTATTTTCCTGTTTCAGTGGACAATTTGGAAATATAGTTGCTTTTTCAGCTGGGAGTAAATTTGATATCAAAGATAGGAATGGTACGAGGGGTCGTGAAGTATAACCGTTACTTACTGGAAAGAAATGACGCATCTTCAGCTGTGGTTAAGGCACAGACACAGCCTCAGTATGTACGAACAGTGCCCTCCCCACCCTGCCCCACACACACAGAGAAAAAGAATCCTTAATGGAGTTTTATTTATTATTTATACAAATAAAGTTACAGTGTGTTGAATAAAACTGTGAAGAAACGCTTTTAAAAACCATACTTGCTGAGTCAGGAATTGAGATGGTTACTTTAAACACTTAGGGATAAAGGATCACTGTGGCACGGTAGGGATTTAGTTGTATTTCCATTAACAGGAGTCAGGAGGCTAAATTTCTATGTACCACCATAGCAAACTTACCTTCTAATTTTATTTTAATGTTCTGAGTACTTAATTTCCTATTTTTCAAAAACATCAGAAGAAATATCTCCTGCCATCATTGTAATAGCATCCTTAGAATAGCTAGTAAGTTAATACCATTCAAGTTTAAAAGGCACTTCAAGAAATAGGAACAAACATTCAACTTTAGATTTAGAAGAATAATCTAAAATTCTGGAGCTTCGAGAAAACATCCAGAAAGATTACCTTATCTTTTGTTATAAATAATTTTCACTGTGGAGGGGCCAACTGTTTTGAATCTCTCTCTTTCGGAGAAATGAGGGATATAGCTGAGCTGAAGAAATGTTCTCCCATTTATTAAAGGAAAAAAAAAGACTCAAAGCTCTAAAGGCTTTAGAAAGTCACAGGTTGGATATGTTCTGTTTGCTTTTGAACAAACAGGATGCACTGTAGTGAAAAGGGTAGACTTTGGAGTCAGTCTGGTTCAAATCATAGCTTCACTTATTACATGGGAGTCTCTGGGAAAATTATTCTCTTTTCTCAGTTTCCTTATCTGTAAAATGGGGATAAGAATCTTTAAAGGACAGAATAGTGGTAGAGATCAAATGAGAAAACTAAAGTGAGAACATCTTTTAATAATGTCTGCCTCCAAGAAACAAAGGCAAAAAAAAAAAGTAATTTTGGGGTACCTACTATCAGCCAAATGCTATATGAAAGAGTATAATGGTGAATAGGACAGCGTTCCTTGAAAACATGTACTTATTAATAATGTCTGTGGAATCCATTCTTGTTAAAAAAAAACCAATAATAACAGGTGGGTCAGGATAAAAATCAAGTATAATGAAAATATCAAAAAAAAAAAGGTATAATAAAATGACTAGGGACTTTCAAGTCTCCACGTTTTTTTTCAGCATAGTGATCTGTCATTATACGTTTGGTGACATGGTCTTAAATAAATATCATTTGAAAATTCCTCTACATAAATTATTTCTATATGCTTTAGAGTATTTCATGCTATATTTGAATAACTTATACACAAATGCCATATCAAGAGATAATAATAGTACAAACCTACATCATAGGTTGTTGTGAACATTGAATGAGTTATAGAAAGCAATGAAAACAATGCCTGGCCCAAGTAAACTCTGATAAATATTGAATATTATTATTATAACAATGAAACAATAAACCTGCATGATTTAGAATAGCAATAACTCTCAGAACTGAGAGGTATAAAATAACCAGAAATCCACAAGGTGGCTCTCAAGGCTTGGCTTTTAAACACAATAGAGCTGCTTTGTATTTCCAAAGAAATGAAACAAGACCTTTCATAATTCACCATTATGAATGCCGACCTGACTTTTCAAAGACTCTCATAAATTCATAATTAATAAATAACTGGAAGAATACAAAGCTGCATAATAAGTGGTATGTAATAGAAAACTTTATAAAGGAAAAAAAAGAAAAAAATGAGTAAATTTTGTAGTTACACTGAAAGAGAATCTGACATTCAAAATAACCTGCATCAGATTATCATAGTCAGAATTTAAAATATCAATATAAAATGGTGAAATTTAGAGCACAATCTTAATAGCTAAATACATTTTACTAAGATGGTAAATGTGAAGGTGCAGAGCACAATGCCTGGCAGCTGTTCAGCAAATATCAGTTAAATCTTAAGTTATGCATACAAAATACTTTGAAGATACTATCATTTTATGCCTATAGTTTTTTTATTTAAAAATTTATTTTTATAGCTTTAAATCAGGGCAAAATTTTCTGCAAAGGGACAGAGTATAAGGTACTTTATACTTCCCTTGGAGTACTTTATACTCCAAGTACTTCAGGCTTTGTGAGCCATATCATCCCTGCAGCAAGTACTCAATTCTTCCCTTGTGTGTAAAGAAGCAGTCATAGAAGACAAAGGAAGGGCTCTGACTGTTTTCTAATACAACTAATTACAAAAACAGGTTGCCACCTCTGGCCCTCGGGCTGTAGTTTGCCCACTCTTGATCTAAACCATTACTTGATACAATTAAATAAAACCTTTTATAAATCTTAGAATACTATCGATACTCAAATTGCCTAGAGATGTGCCTCTCAAACTGTAATGTGCATAAATCATCTGGGGATCAAGTAGAAATGCAGATTATGATGTGGTAAGTCTCAGGTGAGGCCTGAGGTTCTGTGTTTCTAATGAGGACCCAGACTTTCTAGGTCCTTTGAGCATATAATGAGTGGCAAGGCAGCTGTTCTGAACCTTTTTGGTCTCAAACTTTCACTCTCAAAAAGAGCTTCTGTTTATGTAAATTACCATCTGTCCATGTTAACCTTAGAAATTAAAAAAAAAAATTATCTATTATATCTTTAAAAGAACAATAATCCATTAGATGTTAATGTATTTTATAAAATGTAACTGTATTTTATGCTTTAACTATGGGACTAAACACAATTATAATCATATAGAAAAAAGTGATAATTGGACACAACATGCATTCGGATCCTTTGAAAGTCAAGAAAAAATGTCAAAATTATCACATGATAAATCTGTAAAATTAACTTATTGGAAACTGGAAACCATGGATCTTTCATATATAAAATATCTGGTATATCTGGCACATTATGTGCTTTAGTTCTTGTATTGTGCTGTCATTTGTTCCCTACCTGTTTTTCTGCATGTCCATATTCAGGTCCTTGAGTAGGTAAAAAGTAGGAAATCTGGCCATTATTCTTGGCTCTTTCTATCAGAGACATAGCCGTTTCTTACTGTGGCATTTCGAAGCATGTACAAAACACCATCACCTAAAATAAAGGAAAGCAGTTTATTTAATACTCAAATTCATTAAAAGATGGCTTAATACTAGTCTGGAAGTCACCCTATATAAATGACTATTAATTTTTCAAAATAAACCCCCAGTTTATGAATACTTCAACATTTGCTTATTTTAGAACAAAGTATATATAGGATAAAGGCAAGTTAAGTAAAATTCAATAACATAGCTTTGTTTATTATTAGCCTATAATTGGCAGAAGTCAGAATGAAATTAATGGATTATATAAAATGTGGAACTTAATTTGTGCATTTCTCTTCTGAAGACATGATTCATTAGCACAATCATATCTTACGAGGACAGAGTATAATAGAGCCTTATTTCGCCACAGTCAATGAAATTGCCAGTATCATAAAGATGTTAAAGAAACTGGAAACAATAAAGACCACTCTTCCTTGGACAAAATCATGTCTAAGAACAACCATTCAGAATAGAGTTTAGGGGACTGCTGGAGATGCAAAGCTTCTAGAGAGGTACTTGGAATTTTCTGTTGTGGCAGACCTTCCTGTGGAATTATTCACAAAGCGGACTGTGGAAATCTGAATTAGGGGAAGGTGAGTGTCTGGATGCTCTGTCAAGAAGAAGTGGAAAAAAAGTCCTTCCAGGGAGAGTAGTCAGGAAGAATGTGAAGGCAAATGAAGAGAATAAAATCAGGAAGTGACTAGCAGTCTGCATTTGCTGCCTCTCAGGGCCTGCCTTCTCTCCTCTGTGATGTTTCTTCTTTGGCTTCCACCTCCCTGTCCCCTCCCTCCATAGCTCAGCCCCAGCCTTCCCAAAGAGCCATAACTAATTCCTAATTCTTGCCTGTCTTCCCAGTGTCTCTCCATGTTCTTCTGTCAATTGTTTTCCCAGAAGCTGGAACTTTGGTGTTATTTGCAGGTTACACACTTAGAAGGACACACACATTGTTTTTAGTCAGGGAATTAATAGGTTCATGAGAGTTGACCTGAGTAAGAGAAGATCATTTTGAGGACAAACAAAAGTGAAAAAGGGAAGGAGGCCTGGGCTTTGACCAGAAAGGAGACAGAATGACAAAGATCTAGAGCACATGCTGTATAATTAACCCATAGTAATCTTATAATTAGCCCACAGTAAACTTGCCAAAGGCAATGTTCCACATATAGGATCTGATAAAATTCATAGTAGAGTAAAACCTCAGATAACCATCATTCAAGAAACTGGAATACTTAACTAATATTCTTTTAGGGTGTATTCAAAGTAAAGGAGAGAAAATAATCTGGAGAAGACCAGAAGTTCCTCAATGAAAATCTCCCAAAGTGTTTAGAGAAAGTAAAACAAGCACTGCAAGTCATCTGGAGAAATTTAACATAAGTTAATCACAGCCTTCAAGGACATAAAGCTTGAGACTTCACACTTTATCAGAGCTCTAACTTATTTTCTGATACCAATGTGATTTGAAAAGAAACATGATCAAAAGAATATTTTCTAAAGAGTACGCTACTAAAATTTATTTCAGAAAGTTTCGTGGATACTTAGAAAATTTTTTGTTTTCCGTATTTTCAACCTCCCACCCCTGCCAAAAACCAAATCTGCTTTTCACAGGCTCTCTAGCTTTCTGGGGAATCATCTTTACCTCACAGGATGTCAAGAGACTGCCATTTAAGTTCACTGTGATGATATTTTCATAATTCCTGACATCAGCTATTTAATACTAAGTTAGATGGAAGATTCTATTAACCATAATGCCTTGCTGAAGCTTCACCAATTCAGAATCTGTCAAATTCTACCATCCTGTCTTTCTACAAGGTAGGGACATTTCAACTATGAGTTTCTTTTTAAAGGGGAAGGCAGATTATTTTCTTTTATATAAAAATAAATTTGATCACACACAAAACCTCATTTACCCCCAACATTAAATTCTAAGAAAAATCTCAATTAAAATGAAGTTACTTATTATTTTATTGAGTTATTCATTCATTCAAACATTTCTGAGCATGCAGTCACTACCAAGCCCTGAGAAAACTGCTGTGAAAAAGAGAGACAAGGTCCCTGCCCTCATGGAGATGGGAATCTTGTATGATGGATTAAATACGCACAAAATAACTTTTACTTAAAATATATTTATTGGACATGTGTGTGTGTAAAATACTGTTAGCAGGAGAGATATGAAATGGATAAGACATGGTCCCTTCTTCTATACAATTTAAGGAGGGAGATAAAACTAGACATAATTTAGGGAGCTGATCCAAAAGACGGATGGAGTGCGGATAACACAGGAATGCTAAACATGGAGACAGCTGGTCTCCTTCATTCATCCGTGCCACGACATTTACACATACCTCCTGCATGCCAAACAGTGGCCAAAGCACCGGGGATACCATGATGAACATGTTCCAAGGCACCAAATTGGAACTCTACTGTTACGGCAAGAGAGAATCACTAGGAATCAGCCCTAGCTGGCTGTAGAAGCAGGATGCAGTCTGCATGGAGGAGACTACATACACTAGTCTAGAGTATTCATCCTTGGTAATTTTACGTGTGTTACCTTGAAGAAGTACGTTTTCGTTCAAAGTTTCTTACACTGAGGCCCAGGGACCACTTATCAGAATTACTGCTGGGGCTTGTTGAAATAGATTTCTGAGTCCTCCCCTAAAACCAACGGAGTAAAAATATCTAGCAGTGGGGTCTAAAAATTGAATTATTAACGACTGTTGATCTCCACTGTACTACTGTGTGAAATTAGGTAATGGTTACCACCAGCTTAGTTTTCTTCTTCTAAGTTAAAAGAAGTTCAGAAGGAAACATAAATAAAACATATATAATACCACCACTACAAAGATTCCCTAATAACCCATCTTTATTTACCTATACATATGAAACATCAGGGATTATTAAGATATTTTATATAACCACTATAGCCCCAAGATCATTCTCCAGATGGGCTAGGGTTTTATAATACAACCAGATTTCTATCTCCATAATTCAAATGCCACATTATGTAAATCCCGTTTAAAATACAGATATGGAGAACATAGGGAAAATAAAATATGACCCTAAATCTTCATTAATTATTTAAGTCTGACTTGTCAACTTATCACTTTGCAAATTATTTTCTACTGCAGCCAAGAGAAATATTAGTTACAACTAAAGTAGCAATTTCTTTTTATTAAAGAATCCATCATGTCTTGTTCAGTAAAATAAACTCTTTTTCTTATTAAGAATTTTCTGTCTAGAGGCTCCAACAGGGGCCATTACAAGGTTTTGGGTCTCTATAAACATACTTGATTATATGGTTTGTTAATTTGGTTAATTAATTTAAATAGACTCATATAAAAATTATAACAGAGAGGACAGCACTGTTTCATATGGCAGAAATAAACCCAAATTAATCTTAGAAACGCTGTTCGTAACCAAACAGCAGTTAAATGGGCGTGTGTCTAAAATAAGATTAGAACAGTAGATTCAACTCAATAATGTTGGTAAATTTTGACTGTTTTGTAAAACTGTTTATATTTTTACTCGAGGTGTGTTAGGTTAATGCAATTAAAATATTTTATACACTTATTTTTGGTTTAAAGAGCCATTTAGTTAAAAAATGTATGATGGAATCAGTCCTGGACTGGGAAAGAAGTATGAGAATCTGAGTTCTGGTCCTGTTATTTGACTATCAAAGAAAGTGTCCTTCAAATGAGATGCTGATTAAAATTAATGAAAAGTAAAAGCTCAGATAAGGATCATTCAGAAAACCAAAATGCCAAAGTAACTGGATATGGTTTCAGTGTATTCAAAGGAGAGAGGACACATTATTTTAAAAACGACCAAAAAATTCTACTTCTTGAAATATTGTTTAATAGCAGTGTGATTTAGAACAAATTATTTAACCTCTTTGATCTTTATTTCCTCTAGTACATAGACAGTTACTAGAGTCATAGGATTACGATAAGGATTAAAGGGTATCAGGTAAGTGAAACACTGCATTTAGTAAAACAACAGCTCTCAAATTTTAGGAATGCATCAAAATCACCTGGCAGGCTTGTTACACACTGCCACCCCTGCTGCTGCTCCTTTCCTCTAACTACCCCCTTTCTAATTAAGTAGGTCTGAGGCAAGACAAGAATTTGCATTTCTAACAAGTTCAAAGGATGATGCTAAAACTCTTTGTACAGGAACTTGGAGACTTCCAGAGCTGGTAGTATTAACACCACAATAAGGGGTAATAAACATTAAGAAAATTAACTTGACCCTAAAAAGACTAAGTGGTTAGATCAGTGAATGAATATTATAAAACTGACATCTATATAAACATTTATTCCTCGCTTATGCAAGTGTGTGTGCATATCTAACACCACAAAAAACAATTTAAAAGAACACTTATCCTTTAACAACCTTTGTAAGGGTGTTGTGCCAGATGAACTAGGGATAAAACAATTAGTAGAAATATTTAAGCTTGGGATTATTTTAGAACTGGAGGGAGGAGGCCAAAGATTGTGAAATCTTGAATCAAATTCTCTTCCCTAGAAATTTCCACTAAGAAGGAAGAATAAGAATCGAAATACCTGGAAAAAATACAACATGGCAGATAGATGTCCCACAGGAAATGCTGTTGAGAAATAATGTTTTATAATTTACGGTATTGTCTATTGCAATGGTTAAAGAATGAGGCTTGAGGATGAGGAAGTTTATGTCATGGTGTTTATGTTTTCACTCTAACCAGCACAGCCATTTATTTGCTTTGTTCTCAATTCTTCCCAACCTTCTTAACCCAGGATCCTCAAGAGAATTAAGCCCCAATGACCTAAACAAATAGTGATTCTAAAGTGTGTCCCCAGACCAAGAGCATCCTCTGGAAACTTGTTACAACTACAAATTAATAGTGTCACCCCACATCTGAGCCAAAAACTCTGAGGCTGGTACCCAGCAATCTGGTTTAATAAGCCATTAATACGATGAATGTTAAAATTTGAGAGCCAGTGAAATGGCATCCATTGTATGTAAAAAACAAAAACAAAAACAAAACCCCCCAGACCTGTTCCTCTGTGCATTTAAAATGGTTCTTTAAGTACTATCTTTGGGAGACTGGAGAAAATAGCCAAATCATTTTCCATGTCTATAGTCTGAAATGAGGAGTGCCGCTGCAGGTATATTTCAGATTTATATATCACAAGGGCATGTAGGCAACAAAATAGTTTTTATTGCTGTGATTATATTACCACTATCTGTGATATTAAGTAAATGCAATTTTAAAAGGCTTCATTCTGATTGCTGTGAATCAGTTCTCATTTTAGGCCTGCCAATACTGACCAGCTAAAGACACTTAGGTCATCTGAAGATCTTTTCACACCAGTACCCAGTTTCTCATTTATTTTTTCATTTGCATAGTATTCCTTTACTTAGAAATACCACAATTTACTTAACCAGTCCTTGTTTAATGGACCATTTATGTTGTTCCTAATCCTTCTTACTTAAAGCAATGCTGTAATAAATAACTCTGTATACAAGTCATTTCACAATTTTGTGGATATTTTATAGAAGTGAAATTGTTGGGTCAAAGTATATATGACCATTGGAACTATGTCCCTATTCCTGAATATTGTCTGTTTTATTATTGGGCATTTTTTCTTATAAATTTGTAGGTGTTCTTACAATACAGAAGATAGTAATGTTTTGGTCTTTTCTATATTGCAAATATTTTTGTTCTAGTCTATGCTTTATCTTTTGACTTATTATGATATCTTATTCAGTATGGAAATAGTTAATTTTTCTTCAAATCTGCCAGGATTTTTCTCTATGGACTTCTGGGAAATTCATAGGCAAAGAAAATGAAAATAGTCATAAACATACAAAAGGTGCTAAACTCAGTAGCACTCTGTGGCTCTGGAAATCCAATGGTGGGCACAAGCGGAGCTGGATTTTGCTCTTGTACACGCACACACACATCTATCTGCACGCACACACACACCTATCTATCTGCACGCACACACACACATATCTATCTGCACGCACACACACACGTATCTATCTGCAAAGATATCTACAAAGATATCCATAATATAGTGCCACGTAAAAAAATATCAAGTTGAAGAACAATTTCCATAGTATTATTCTGAGTATATTATAAAGGGGGTGTGTGTGTATTTAAAAATAGGGAGATATGGGATGGAAACCCACCAAAGTAATTACCCCACAAATGAAAATGGGATGGGGAGTATAAAAAGATAATGTGTGTTCTCTGTATATCTTATATTGCTTATCTTACCTATTGAAACAAGCCTTAATAGTTTTATGAATATATAAATTATATTAAACAGGAGAAATGATCAGTGATGAGGTTGTAATAGTATATTTATAATATACTATTGTACTACCATATTTGATGTGACTATTTTATTGCTAAGGGATTTACGGTGTCAAAGGAAAAACTTAAAGAACACGTATTTAACAATGAACTTAGAAGGGTGGTAGTGGTACTTTTGATCGAAGAGACACATTTATCTTGTTTTAGTTCACCTGGAAATGCTTTAAGAAGAAAAAAGAGACATGGTCTAGCAGAAGAAAATAAATAGTACTTCCTGGAAAAGTATACAGAGGTCAAAGGCACAGAGAAGACAGCCAATCCATATGGATTTGGTGAATACTGGCTCTAGGCAGAAATGGACATGTAGACAGAGGAGCAGTATAGCTGGAAAGGCAAAATACAACCTCATTATAAATGTATACTTAGAGAAAATTCACTCAAGACTCAGAAAAAAACGGTACCACTAAAAGCATGCTTGAAAAATTATTTTTATGTTAGACAAAGATTTTAAACTGAGCAGTTAAAGAGAATGCCATCATCATGAAAAAACATGAATTTTTTGTAAAGGAATATACATTACATGATGATAAAAAAAAATTATGACTCAAGGAGTGTAAAGAAAAAGGTGGATAAAACATAGGAAAAACCTAAAGACGATTTTGGAATGTAAACTGATAGAACAATGGACAGGACAATTTAAAAGGCCTGGGGTTATCAAAAGAAAAAGGTGGCCCTGTTTTTTATGAAGAGTGAAGATGAGCGAGAAGGCACTTAGGGAGGTCTCCCTGAGAAAGAGTTAGTGTGATTGAGGACAGATCTTATAAAAAGAACTCTGATTTAAACGTTTTAAAATATAGCTTTGTAGCCAATAAACTACCTGAAACATTGGTACAAATTTATAAAGTCATTTAAAAAAAGAAAAAAGAAAGAAAGAAAAGAAAGAAACCCTTATACCTACATGGGGGGAGATGATGCTACTATTATGGGTTAAATTAAAATAATAAAATTTCCCTGACGATTCCAGGTACAAGTGATACTTTATTCTTTGAGCATCCAAAGAATTCACAGGCCCCTCTCTTAAGCATTTATCACTGACTATAATTTATTTTGAACTATTTTTGTGCTTGATTTAGCTCCTCTGTGAGTCTGTGATCATCCAACAATTACATGACAGGTATTGGGGATATAACAGTGGGCAAGGCCGGCACGTGTCCCTGTGCTTATGGAGCTTATATCTAGTTACTATGATGCACGATTGGAGTCTGGGAAATGGTGAACACAGAAGCTGCCATTCATTACATGAACAACTACTGGAAGAAGATGCAGATTAAAAAAAAGAAGAAGAAGAAGAAGAAATAAAAGCATAATCTAGAAGTTAATTGGGGTCCTCTCTCAAAATTAGTAAATTCCTTGATTTAAAGGTGATGACATTCCAGGTTTCTTCATTATTGGCCTTAGGGTGTCATCTCTCTAAATCCTTCCTGTGTTCAAAGCCTCCATGCATTTGTATATTTCTAGGCCTTTACCCATGTTTTACTTTACTTAGTTCTCCTGCCAACTTCCTCTGGGGAAATTCTACAAACCTTTAAGGCCCAGTTCTAATGACTCTTCTCCAATCTCTCCAGGGAAAGCTATCACTCCCACAGCACTTTGTTCATACTTGTGCCTTGTGTAATCTTGAGATGTATATAGGTCTCTCCACTGTTGTCACCATTACTAATAATAAAAGATATGATTTACTAAGTGCTTACTATGTGCTAGGCCCAGTACTAGGTGCCAGGCATAGTTATTTAATTTACTATTAACAACACAATTAGGTAGGTAATTCTATTAGAATTTTACAGATGAGAAAACTGAAGCTCAGAGTTTTAATAACTTTCTACTCATTCAAGAGCAGAACTGGGAATTATCCTCAGATTTGATAGTCCAAAGCCTATTTTCTTTCCACCAAGTTATATTCCCTCTTTGGGTGTTGCCTGAGGGCACGTTACACCTTACTAATTTTGAGGTCTCCTTGTCATCCCCCCCAAACCACTCTCCCTGCTATCACCAAATCAGTGGGCACTCATAAATGCTGAAATTCCAATGTTAAAAATGGTCAACTTCACAAAAACATTTATTTTTAGCACATTTTTGAGCAGAGATATGAATTTAAAAGTTTATAAATAATAATAGGATGTAGGCTGAGTTAATACTTTCACTGATACCTTTTATTAGAATATGGGGTATAAAGCTAACTTCCAATTATTCAACTAGATAATTAATTTTCCTGGATAGTTTTATTTAAATTTATTAGCAAACATTCCACTGATAATTAATAACTAAAATAGTTACTATTAGTCTTTTGATACTGTTGTAAAGCTATGTGTATACAGTTGACCACTGAACAACATGAGTTTGAAATGGGCAGGTCCACTTATTTGCACATTTTTTTCAATAGTAAATCCTACAGAACTACACGACCCACTGTTGGTTGAATCCCATGCAGAATCGCTGATCTGGAGGAACCACGTGTATGAAGGGACCGCGTATACTAAGGGCTGATGATAAGGTACAGGTGTATTTTTGACTGTATGGAGGGTTGGCGTGCCCCCCAACACCACGTTGTTCAAAGGTCAACTGTACATTTTAATGCCATTGCAAAGTTAAAAATTTGGATTTTAAAAAGAAACAATTTATAAAATGAGCTAGTCTAAGAGCATCTTAAAAAAAAAATTCTCGACTTTGAAGTCAAAGACAGTTCCTAAATCAAAGCTACTTACATTTACAATGAATCAAATTACTCAGATCAATTAACCAAAATAATGTCTTACTGATGGACATGAATAAAGAAAGCATTTTTATGTTTTATTATGGTAGAAAATTTAACACTACTATATTTGGATTACATCAATAAAACTACTATTACTAAAAATAGGGCTAAAATAATAAGTTTTAAACTTCTCTTAATAAAATTTAAATCACGAGTGTAACAACTAGCATTTATTATCAGATATTCCTGCCAATGAACTGCATTACTAAAGCATAATTTTTAGTTTAAAAAGACCTGGTGAAAGGTTTATCACATATACAAACTACATCAAATAGGGTTAATTTATCTTGTCTTAGCTGTCTCAGAAAACTGTATAATTCACTGACTAGTTTTCATGCATTAAATTATGCAAATAAACCAACGAAAGTAATCTGGAGGTAGAGAGAGAAGTGGTTCCACAGCTCCAAGCTGTGTAATTAGATCTACACTCAGCAGTTCAGAGCCACCTCTGGGCTCTCATGCTGAGAATATGCAGTTCTTCTCAAGAAACCTAAGCTTTTTAAGTGATAAACAGATTCAGGTTATCATTACTGAATTACATTTTAGGGCATTACCCTGAATGTGAAATATATTCTTCATCAATTTCTCTAAAGGAATCATTTTAATATTTATCAGCTTTTATATTTCAGTTGTATAGAGCTTTAACTGCTAAAGTTGGTTAAAGAAATCCACAATACTTTACATCTTCTAAACCCTAAAAGATACTCGTTATTAAAATGTATAATAATTAAAAAAAAAGTTGGACGACTTAGTGTCCGTATGTACCATTACAGCAAAAATATATAACATCAGAGCTAAGCCCACTGTAAAAAGTATTATCTTACAATCAATTTGCATATATCAGGACATAGTACAATACACTTGAAGCATAAGATAGTTATATTTCAGTATGGTCTCTAAAATATTAAGACCACAAAAAATAGAGAAAGAAAGTAGAGCTTTTAAAACATAATTTTAAAATAGTAAGTATTTTGAATGCATTTTCCCTTTGCTATAAACTTTTTAACATAATTAAAAACATTTTCTTAAGCATTAAGGGGCTGTGGAAAACTATACTTTCTGGCTCAGCCCTAGTTTGTAGGGGTGGTACAGCATTTTCAGCTACAGGTCTGTCTTACCATATATGTAAATACATTACTTTGTACCTGATTTGAGCAACAGAGGAGTCACAGTTGCCTGTGACTACTGACACTACACATAAAAACTTCCAGGCTACTGCATTCAGCCAGTATGTACCATTCGTATTCCACCTGGTTTTCAAGGCCCAGAAGGGAAAAACTACTGGTTTGCTTAGTCCAATGTATACATGACAAAGTGGAAGACAAAATTCCACCTCTACTGAAAAGCTAAATTGATACTGCAGACGGAAAAGATCAGTCCACTGGTTATCACCACAAGTATCAGTCCACTTGGTATCACCACCACAAGAACAGAAACTATTCATCCTATGGAAATTATGAAAAGTTAATGCCACAGAACAGTGGTTTAAAAACTCATTTTGGCTGTGTAATTCTTTCTTTCACTAAACTCTTTTGTAGGAGCTCACTCTCTCTCTCTCTCTCTCTCTCTCTATATATATATATATTAAAAAAAGATTAAGCTACCTGAGTGGTCCTGAGAGATCCAAATCTCGTATCTCACTTCCTCCTCCCAAACAGCACACCTCTCCCACCCTCATGCCAGCAATGCCCGTGGCCCCTCGGAGCACGCCAGAGCAGTCTGAAAATAACAGCTGTGAGAGGAACTCTACTAGGGGAAAGGAACAACTCAACATTGTATTTCCTTGAAAATTCTGAAAACCCCAAATCTCTTTCATTCTTCTGGATAATATTTTGGGGAAAGAAATAAGTGGAAATATTCATTTAAGAAATAAAATACTTTCACTGGTTTCTAAATACCATTCTCTTACCAGGTTTGCTTGCAGAAATGATTAATCAGAAATGATTAATTCCAATTCTGGGATGTGGGCATGTCAAAAGGATAAAGAAGGCAACTTGAAGGGGTTCCCGATTGCCAAATTTGGGCTAATATGGTCATCTTGTAATAATGTAATAATGGATTATAACCTTTTGAATACAATAAGAATTTGAGTTGACAGAGAGATAAATGAATAAATGGGAAGGGGGAAAGCTCTTCCTTACATACAATGGAATGAAAGGAAGGATGGGAGTTAGAAAATCACCAGTAAATGCTAAAACGAGTGGGTGAAAGTTTATTGTGAAATCTGTACATTTACATTTTATGCATAATTATTTGATTAACCTTTGGTTCTCATCAGATTATAAGCAACACTAATGCAGAGTGTATCTTTCTGTCTTCTGTCTTTAGCACAATCTCTGGCACACACTGGCTATTCAATAAATACTTGCTGAATATTAACAGTATTGCCTTGGTTTAGTCTTAAACACCATCTATCTCCATCCTGTTCAATACCTAGAATTAAGGTTGATGACTCAGATATAGTTCATACGCTACAAGAAAAGTGTAGCAGTTTCTATATTTGGCACTCTACCCACTGTAACTCTTACCTTAACATGGCAAATAGACTACAGAAAAAGATCCCAAATTATGAACCATTCTCAGTAATTTACAAGCTTCAAAAGTCTAGAATTCTCTTTCCATTTTAAATTTCAGCCTACATTATAAGTATTAAAAGATTATAAGCATTACTAATTATAAAATGTTCATATAGACACACATAAGCAAAACTTTTAAGAAACATTATGTTGAAGCTGACCTACTTGTAATGATTAGTTTAATAATGAAGGAATTTAATGAAGTTCTAAAAATCCAACCACTCTGAATTCATGCTTCATCGAAGATGTTTTCAAATATGACTAAAATCTGACCCAAATTTCACTGTTCTTAGTTAGTCCCCATAGTACAACTGTGGGTCAACTTAATTCATTGGTAAACCTAGGTTAATCCGCTAAAGACTGATAAGACAGAATAAAGAATGCTTTAATACATTGTAGCATCACACACAGAAAAATACTTTACTGACCTCCATGATAATCCAAATTGCACTGACATTTGTTATTGACAGCCCCAAAATAGCAACATCTATTCTGTAGAGCAAATTAAGCAAGACCAGCTAGTCTATTACTATGCAAATAAAATTCATTAGTGAGCTAACAATTTCATTTCTAAAGATGCTGCTGGACTTGAAGTTCTATTATTATTCAACATTATAAGATGTTCTGGACTGAATCTAATTTCAGTAAAATAACAACATAAAAATGTATTTTTAAGATTTCTATCAGTATTTTTCATTTATTTCCTTAGACAATAATCACTACTTATAATTCTAAACATCCAACTGTGCATTTAATATTCTCAAGTGACACACTTGAATAGATTCTCCCTAAAAAGAATACACTTTTTTTTAAAACTTACTTGAGCAGAAGAAATCCCACTAAGGCAATATACTCTCAATAAAATTTGCTAGCTAGACTAATTAAAACTGTACTGCTATAAAGGGAAAAATCACAAAGTTGTAATTCCTCTTAGATTGGCTCTTAACTGTCTCCATTTTTTTGAGGCTGCTCTCATGTTTGTGCTTACAAAATGAAAAACACCTAGGTTTTCCATAAATCTGTATTGTACTCTTCAATTGACCCTCTTTAATAAGAAAAAAAAGTAAGAGAAAGGAAAAAACAAGAAAAAAAAAAGATTTATCTACAAACCCAAGTTGAGATACTTACACTGCACTTAAAAAAAGGTACACTGCCATCTGACCATCCATTAAGCCACGCATTTGGCCTTTCTCCATATGATTTCAAAAAACACAGCTACAAGACAGAGCAAATAAAATACCATAGTAAAAAAAAAAAATGAGACCAAAGTCCATGGAGAACATAACAAAGGACCACCGGAGAGACTATGCAATCTAGGTAAGGTTAGAAAGATTTTTATAAAGCAGACAGTGGTAGCAAACTATCTTACTGGGATAGTTTAGTAGAGTACATGTCCTTTCAAGACACCTTTAGGTCTTGTTGGAAAACAATCCTCTCTGAAATTCCTGGTGATCCTACATGGTCAGGGCCTTCAGAGCAGTGGAAACTGAAGGGCTTTAATGGTAGAGAATGCCTCCACTTCCCCAGAGCCATTTCTTCCCATTCTATAGGTAATAAAGCCTAGAGGCTCCTTTCTTATCACTCAAAGAGACAACTGCTTATATTCCAGGGTACAGCTCACCCCTTCCCTCCTCAAGAGAGAATCTGTTTATATTCCAGAGTGAAAGAGAAAGGTCCTTGAGCAGGTCAGTTGGTCTACTTCTTTGTCTCCTTTCTTCCTCCCTTCTTTCTCCCTCTCCCTCCCCTTTCTCCTTACACCCTCTCTTCCCCCCACCAGAAGGGAGGATGTGCCAGCAACAACTATATACGCTTCGAGTTTCATAATTTTGGAGCACCCCTATGGGGCCACCCATGTGCGCAGAGGTAGCTGGCTCTTACCATGTTACCCTGTAAAGCTAGAGAGGGGCAACCAACACCATGCTCTGTGAATAAATATAAGGTCGGTTCCCTACCCAGGTGTCTCTTGTTTTCGCCTACGCGCGTGTGCATTTGTGTGTGTGTGGTATACAATGAAGTTTGCCTGTGGCAAGCTAGCATGAATATCTTAGACCCTTCACAAGACTTAAGTCTCTGACCATATTTCGAGAGCAGCCACTAACTTGATGAATGCTGTACAGGTTGGAAATGCCCACTTTATTTGCCATAATATAGTTAGAGCTGCATTTCCCATCTACTCATTCATAAAACCAAGAAAAAAGTAAGATAAGATCTGAGACTATTATACTACTCTCTTAAAAACAGAATCATGTTTTACAATATTAACTACAGAGACATAGTTCCTTCCTTTCCACCCCTGCTCACTTAAATATGCTACTATGACAACAAGAAAAACTGATAAAAACCCTAGTTACAGAAAAGACAGTAAACGTTTGCAATGGTTCATTGAGTTTAAATATTCAACTCCCTTTTTTGCACTTTGAGCAAGTACAGGAATAGGTGTATCAGATTTCCTTGGGACACAAAATATTATACTTAGCTTTAATAAAAATATTGTTTGTTCACTTTTATCAAAATATGGCTACAAAAATGTAATCAACAAATGCTTGTGGTGGTAACTAAACTTATTAAATATACCTACCAACTGCTTCTAAGTCCAAATATCAGCTGGAAACCAGCAAATAGAGATTCAATATATCATTTTCTAAAGTGAAATAAACAGCTGTCAAATTAACTTCTGACAATTTAACGTAAAATATTCTGAATAGCTGTCCAGAGAATTTTCTATGGTGTTTGCCTTCCAGGTCTGAATCATTATATATGTTCCTTGGGTTCAACAATGTATATAATATAAAGAGAACCAGTTTCAGGAAAATAAAACCACTTGTATTGCTTCCAATTTTATTCCAAGATTAGGCACAGCATTTTTTTTTCTTTTGATCTTTTGGCTGAAGATCTGTAAACTGTACAAGGACAGATCAAAATTTAGTTTATACCTGAAAGTTTCTAAACATCATTCTGAGAGAAACTGTTCCATGTGCTCAATTTGTGCTGTAATTCCAGAAACCACTGATAACCAACTTTAAAAAGCTCAAATGCCTAAAAACATGGACATAACTTGTATATGGTTATACGTGCCAGGAGAAAACTGAATACACTCAGGGGCAAGGGTACTGGGCGTGAGGTGAAGTGAGGAGAAAGTAATTCATTAGTCTTTTCTTTACATGTTTGTGTTGATTCACTTGTTATAAGAATGTGTTATTTCAGTAATAAAAATCCTCGAAGACTTAGGAAAAAAGTAATGTTAAGAACAATGAAGGAAAAATGCAATAATAATTTTCCTCATCAAAAAGTATTCCCTTTGCAAATGAAGAGAACATTACAAGGTTAACAAAGAAACTGCTATATATAAAATCTCAAGAATATAATTGAGTACTCTTATGGTAAGCTATAGTTCAGAAAAATGGAACTTTTCTCTGTTCCCTTAAAAATGTGAAATTTTAAAAGGGTTCAAAGGTTACCCCTCTAGGGCTTAATGAATAGAAATAAAAGAAAGAAAGAATATATTAACAAAATAACTGGTGGCATGAATGATATCTATATCACTGAAAATAGCTAAGTCAGATGGATATTTTATTTTAGGAGAAAATGAGATAATTTAATACTTCTAACTTCTAACAGAAAAGACTATAACTAGATGAAATAATATTAAGAGTAACTGTATGGGATGAAACATTTTTAAGGAGAATACCAACATTCTTTCATTGATCTTTACAGACTACGGGGGGAAAAAAATTCCTTAAGAAAGTAATCAAAGTGATCTTTGATGTCGTTCCACTTCTCCAGGTTGTTCTCTCCTCAGCCTGGATGTTCAGTTTACTGTGGAACTAATTATTATTTTCTTGATTTTCTTTGAAGTTCGTTGCTCCCTAATCCTTTAAGAGTAAGTTCAGACTTACGAAGACTACCACATCTTCTGTTCACTTATTCATCACACACTATGTGAGCACCAACTGTGTGCCAGGTACTGGTGAGGCCATGATAATACAATGATGAGCAAAACCAGAGATAGCCCCTTTCCTATGGGACTTATGATCTTCTACTGAAAAGTGGTATTAATCAAAAACAGCCCGGAAAAATGTAAAACTACAGCAAGAAATAGGAGGAAGACATAGGCCGTGTTATTATATAGTTCATAATAGGGAGGTGAGAGAGGGAGGTAAAAAAAAGGCTTCTCTAAGAAAGATGAAATCTAAAGGATTTAGTAGAGGACAACTAAGCAGAGAATAAAGAAGAATGTGTGAGGCAGAGGGAACAAGTTATGCAAAAGGTCAGAGGTAAGTGAAAGAGCATCTCTATGATGAGGGTCTGAAAGAAGGCCAGGAAGCAGGGAGGTAGGAAACGAGGGAGAGACATGTATGTGATGAAGAAGAAAGGAGGGAGGTAATGGCCCAACACTATAGGAACCCCTGGGCCCTTTTAAAGGAGCTTTAAGTATTCATGTGTCACTCTGGAGCTTTATTTTGAAAGGATCATTCTAGCTAGCTGCAGTATACAGAACAGCTAGAGCAAGGCCAGAATGGACATAGGACAGTTAAGAGAGGTAGAGCAGCTAAGAGGTGTCCTGGATGGCATGATGGGTACCTGGATTAGGTGGTGGAGATGACGGTGCAGAAGGAGGAGGGAATGGAAAGAAACGGGCAGATCTGAGAGACACTTAGGTCAAATGGACAGGCCCTCACGAGGGATCAGAAATGAGAACACAGGAGAGAGAGTTGAAAAGGGTGACTTTTAGGTTTCTGTTCTACAGAACTAAATCTATAGTCATGTCATTCACTGAACCAAGGAATAATGGATGAAATACCACTGGTTTAGAGGGGAAATTATGTACTTGGTTTGGACACACTACATTTGTGATACCCAAGAGGAGAGGCCAGCCACAATCACATGGGTCTACAGCTTAGGGAAGAGGTCTGGGTTAGGAATATAAATATATGAGTTATTTCTACAAAGGTTATAACTGGGATGGAATGATACAAGAGAGAGTGCTAAATTAAAAAAGGGTCTAAGAAAGAGCCAGGTAGAGAAGGAAAAGGCTACAAAGAAAGAAGAAGGATGGCTCAAAAGGTTAGAAGACAGAGAAAAGCAAGGAGAACTTTGTATCACAAGAGCCAGAAAAGAAAAGCACAAAGAAAAATTGGCATTTTGCAACTACTTCCACTTCTACAACCTCTCTGTAATCCTTTGATGATTTTATTCTCAACTATGAGCTACTGTCATAAGGGAATTTTGCCATAAAAAAAAAAAGTAAACTTTTATTAAGGATGTGTCAAGCTTTGCTTTGACTTAATAGTTAGTTGAAACCCTCTTTGGCTTTGGCCTTTGGCAGGGGAAACAGCAGAATGCCTAGACTGGCATCGTTTTCCATGTTCCTGAATTAGGCATGACCAAAATATGCAGTACAGTGATCACAGGATCAAGCTTGCAGCTGACAGTGATAAGAAACTATTGTCCCTGAACTATACTAATTTAACAATTTTGACTGCTAAATATATAATTAAATTTTCTTTAATGAATTTTCATTATGTCATACCAGAAATTCCTTCTCTGATGATGATATTCTGTTTTGGCCTTCACTTTAACCAAATGTTGTACACAGATATACTATAGAAATCATACAGAGAGAAGAAAAAAATTCTAAGTAAACACTAGTAATACTAATTAAAAACTAAAATACAGAACTCAAGAGTACCAAAAACTAGTTTTTGCCCGTAAAATAAGGAGGGATAGGAAATCTCAATTTGATAGAAGACTCATGAGAGCTTTTTTCTGGTAAGTGGGGAGGATTTTGTTTCCAAAGGTAGAGGTTTAGTGAATGCTTCCTTTAGATTTTCTTACAGTAAAAAAACACCCGAAATATTTCTTTAGTAGTACCATCTTTAACAGCAAAGATGAAGGACAAATGTCTTTAATTCTTGTTCTCATAATTGTTCAAATGTCTCCTTCTTAAGAATTTTGCTGTTGTATTCCTTTGTGATTATGTCTCAGTTTGGGGGAGGAGGGAAGCAAAGAAGGCAGAAAAGAAAGAAGCTCTCAAATAATTTACCAATAAAGTTCATGTTAGACAAATTTGATACGACAGAAACATTAGTACCAAGAATTAGAGATGCTTGTACCTGGAGGAAGAAAACTTTTTAGGCAAAAGGGCCAAAGGAAAAGTTCCATTATTAAAGTTAGCATAGTAAAATTTCTTTCAATTGTACATAATTACTTTTATATAAGCTAAAAAGCAACACTAGGAAACAAAAAGAATTCCCTTTAGATAGTAATAAATTAAATTAATCCATAATTATCGGCCAATTTTTAAAGGTGGTTTCTTATTAGAGACAGCAACATCTACAAAAAACTTATAAACAATGAAGAAAGAGAAGACACACATGTGAATCAGGAAAAGCTGATGTTTAGCCTTAATCCAAGGTTGAAGATGATTTTTTTCCCTTTAACACTGCAAAACCTTTTATTCTTGAAACTGGAGGTAGATCTTGAGTAAGAAGTTACTGATTAAGGATCTTAACATTTTGATAATGTGAAAAAAGAACAACTTACAAAATATGCTGTAATCTCTGAGGCAGTTTCTAATTTCTTTTCCTATCACTGTAACAAAATTTGTATAACAAGAAAAATCTCAATAGGGTTAAGGCATCAACTATTTTCCCATTCCGCGAGTTACACCGGAGGAAGGGAATTATTAACAGGAATGATAAAGCTGTACTTGCATTTGGTAACGCAGAGAGAAGCTTACAAATGAGACGTCTCATTAGTTTGAGCAGATGGATCAAAATTAAAGGCTGAATCGCCAACTTTTAATTTCCCGATAGCCAAGAAGAGCTTGAAGTCTTGCGGAGTACGACTGTTGAAAAGTCAACCTGAAAAGATCTTCTCCATCTGTCATCACACATGCTTGAGTGGAACACAACTGCCTCCTACTGCTTTTAATACTTTTAAGACAAAGCTGCACGTGAAATCTATTAAGGACGCGAACACACGAGTGTAGATGACTGGTATACTGAAACCCATGGAATACTATAATCAGAGAACATCAGCATGGCTTTTGAACATGAAATTTGCTCTATTCTAATTTAATCTAAGCGGAGAGAAACAAAATTAATTCGTCTGTATATTTAAGAGGAAACTGTTAATTTTTAGCATGAAAAGTATTTATTTGCCCTAGAGTTATATAGCTCTTTTTTTAATGGACACATATTTTTAGTCTTCTTAATAATGCTCTGAAAAGTAGTTGCGCTAATAAAATTATTTAGGGAAACCACAACTAGAGAGAAAATCCAAAATACTAAACAACCTGAAGGCAAACAAATAGAATCAAAGAGTAGTCACTGGAAGAATTTTTAACAAGCTGGTAAAAAGAGAGGGGGACATGAGGTAGTCGCAAGGAAAATTCAATTTGTTTTCCTGGATTAGAACAGACTGACTTACAATTTCTTACTACTATACACTAACTGCTAAGATGTATTTAAAAGGCAACAAAATAAAGCTAAAGTTTGTTAGATACACAGCGCTACAAGAAATAACTTATGTTCCCTTATTACTAAGGAAAAGCACATTGATCAAATACATAGCTGGCTGCTTAATAGCAATGCACTAATGTCCAGTTAGTTACAACTATAACTGAATTCCAGAGCAAAGCTCTCTGTTTCTCTCTGTCTCCTGTTTCTCTGTCTCTGTTTTTGTATCTGTCTCTCTGTGTACACACACACACACACACACACACACACACAATTTACTGTACTTTTATATGTACAACAAAACATTTATACAGAAGAGTCTCTTAGAATGAAGCACATATAGTTAGACCTTTTAGTCATTAGAGTCAGGCAGAATAATGAAACTGAAGAGTTAAACTGGCTGTCAATTTTTTAGATAATAAGGTAAAAGGTTGTTGAATTACCTATTTTTCATTTTCTGACAGACGGATACATACAAATTCGTTTGTTGAAATTTATCACTTGGAACCTTATACAAAGACAACTAGTGACTAGTATAACATTATATTCAACCTCAATTACAAGGGAAGAAACAAAACTCAGAAACTCTATTCTATTGTGGAGTTCTTTGTTAACCTTCTAATAAAAGCAGAGGACCACAGCTTAGAGAAGGTATTTCTTCAAGGTGATAAAAAGAGAAAAATAATCCAGTGAGGGGTTCTAAGCCCCTGAAAACAAACTTCCACATGAGCCTCAGTAATCAAAGACTACTGTGAAGTAGCAATTCTTGTGTGATGGATTAAATCAAAGATTGCTAGCCTTGTTGAAACAGGTATCTACTTCAGCTTCCAAAATCAAAATGTATAACAGTCCTCTTTTCCAAGTATGCACACTGCAATTCCAGTTCTGGACATATTACGAAGACAATCAGCAGAAGCTGACACTTATCAAGCTAACTGAACTTATAAGCCAAATAGTACTTGGCAGAGCAACTTGCTAACAGAAGATTTAAACAGACAGAGCAATCCCTTTGAAAAGACTAAAACAGAAAAAGATTTTAGTTTTGGGCAACTTTCCCAAAGTTACATACATAATACAGATAATTTAAAGAAATGAAAAAGAGAGAGGTTTATTCTCAAATTATGTTGTAGAAGAGTTTTTTACTTGAGATGATTACATTAATGTAAAAGACTAAGATGCTGCCTTAACCTAGTACTTATAATCTGCAGGCACTGGCCTGGGCATTTGTAGTACTAGCAATACTAGAGGCAAATACCAACTAATGGGCCATGGTCCTGATGCATTTCATATTTTCCAACAGCCCCGACTCACTAAGGATCTCTGAAGATGAGCAATTCTTCACAGTGAGATTCTATTTACCAGAGTCCCCACGTACATGACACTATACTAGGAACTTAACCAATAGTATTTCCTTACAACCCAATCTTACGTAGTACGACCTGTTCTACTGGTACACAAAGCCTAAAAAAAAACACTGCGTAGAACACAAATTTTTAAATTATAACATCTTTAAGCTAAGATGTTCATTTACATGTTATTCCTTCTATGTATGGTTCTGTCATATTTTGAGGTAGGGAAAATAGAGAAACTATAGGGATAACGGAGAAAAAAGGATAGAAAATTAAGGGAGTAAAATGCATTTTAAGAAATGGAAGGACATACACCAACAGAAACTCTCTCTGAGTGATTGAATTCACAGTGATTTTCTTCCCCTCATTTTTTTTTTTTTTCCTCTCATTTTCATTTTTTGGTGTACCCAAGTGTTAAATTTGTTTACACTCTTTTATTGGTCACCCTCTTTTATACTAATCGTATTTTATATTAAACATTTTAAAGATACAATTACAGAGGCTAAAGATCACAGGATCACATATGAAGCAAAAGCACTGGGAAGAACGGGTTTTTCTAATTGAAAGTTAAGTGCATACCCAAAGCAAAGCATGAACAATATGGTATGTAAAACATGAGCTTTTGTAATCATGATTTAGAGGTAATTGTTGCTACCTAAGAAAAAAATTTCACTGGTAAAACACCACTGTGTCTTATATAACTTAAAACTGTAAAACAAATTCAAAATGGCAAACACACATCAGATCATAACCTTACATCACACTACTTGATGCTATTCAGAAGAACATGGCATACATTTAATAAAATCCTTTGTAGGTCTGCTATGACAACGAGATGTTATAACCCATTCGGAATGCATTATAGAATCATGTGGTAAGACCACAAAATATGGCCATTTGAGCCATAATCCTATTTTAGGGAATTTACCCTAAGTAAACGTTTCAACAGAAAAAATAATAGGCAGGAAGATGATCATTATAGCAGCACTATTTTTAATCACAGAAAGTTGCAAACATTTAAAGCACTCAGTAACGGAGGAATAACCAATAATAAAAGGAACAGCAAATGTCAACTTAATGGCAAAGTGGTAGTGTAAATTTCTGAAGATGCTGTGGGCTTTTATCAACACGGACTTGTATTGCAATCCTGGTGCGACCTTTTACTAGCTGTATGACCTTGAGAAGCTGCTTAACATGTTGTAGGTTCATTTTCTCTTTTAACAAAAGGAGATTTAATGCTTATGTCAGAAGATTGTGAAGATTAAAAGTCCGAAGTGACTTACATGGCATCTGAAACTTAGAACCTGAATAAAAACTCCCTTCTCTCTATTACAGACATTAAAATTGTGAAGACCACGTAGAAACAATGAAAAATCTTTAGTATTCATTAAGGAAAACAGTGAATATAAAACTGTATATACAGTGTAATTATAATTTAGCAATGGACTGTAGCTAGTAATTAAAATTAAGTTTGAATGAGCAAAATTAAAAGCTACATGTGCAAATGGATAAAAAAAAAAAAAAGACCAGCAGGACATGTATAAAAATTAAAATGATAATGTTGAAATGGTAAAATAATAGTGGAACTATGAAAATTTTCCTTAATATTGTTATTTTATTTTTACCATTAAAAAAAGTAAATAGATATGTAGGTATGTCTAGAGAACTGAAGAAAGTCCTACTTTTATGGAAAACAAACATCATCACTAATCACTGAAAGAGAAACTGGGAGACCTGCCACCTAAACCCTACTTCTTATGGCAGAGAACCTGAAAAGGACCATGCTTATCCTGCTCCATTCTTGTTTCGGGAGAGGGATGTAAGCCCGGATCTGGACAGGAGTTCTGATACCGAAGTGTTTCAGTGGGTTCTTAAACTGTAACCACACTTTACAGAGTCACCCACAGTGCATTTTTAGCCAGACAAAAGTGTAGGGGAAGGAGACAGCTTGGTGGTCCTTAAAAGGCTGGCACTGGTGGATGCCATGACATGCACACAAAAGGTGGGAGGTAATGCCTGTGTGCAACTTCTGCCTCATCTTTGCACACTCTTCATTTCCGGGTTCCTCCTGCCCTACAGCAGCCGGCCCCCGACCGCCTGAAGCCTCCCCTGGCGTCTCCCAACCTAGTCTGTCCTTTCTAAACAGGAACCAGCACTGTGAACCTAGCTCTCCATCTCAACTTTGGTCTGAATTTACTACTACAAGTGCCTGCCCTATGGCAGTTTTCATTTCGAAAAGTAATGCAATGGATGGATTCACACTAAGAATGAAAGGGCTGGCAGTGAGATCTAATCTCTACTGACCAAACACCCCCAGCCAGCATCTGAACTTTGCAAATCATGATTTCTAGCAGGACATGTTAGCCCCTGTAACAGTGAGAGAATGAACTATGCCAGAAGAGGAAGAGGATATAATCTTCCTAGGATTCTTTAAATTAAATTTACTTGGACTTTTACCTACCTACATTACAAGATACAACTGCTACATTTCCCAACATTCAGGAATAAGGATGCATTCCATTTTTTAAAGACATATTTTATAACATAAGGTTATATGGAGAAAGGCTGAGTAGTTTCATAAATACTGATATTGCAATTACACTCCTTGGTATTTACCCAAAGGAATTGAAAACGTATGTCCACATAAAACCTGTCCACAGCTGTTATGTACACATAAACTGTGGTACATCCAGATAATGGAATATTATTCAGTGCTAAAAAGAATAAGCTATCAATCCATGAAAAGACAGGGAGGTACCTCAAATACACATTGTGAAAGAAGCCAATCTGAAAAGGCTACACACATCATCCCACTTTTTTTTTTTAACAATCTTGATTGGAACATCTTGAACTTTGAAGTTTAAAAGTGCTTAGTATCCAAACAATATGAAAATTTATTATATATATTTCAATTGCTACTACTTCAAGAAAACAGTAAGAATAATATAACATTTAAATGTTTTACATTATGTAAGTAAATTAAAATTTTTGATGTGTGAGAGAAGGTTGGTGCTTTAAAATAAATAAAGAAGTAACCTGAAATGTAAAGGATGAAATTCTTCTTTCTCTTATCTATTTAATAAAAGTGGCAAACAAAACAGCATGATCTATCAATACTGGAATGATAATATTACCTATGAATATTTTATGACTTATATGGCTACCCAGTGGGCTAAAAACTTACTAAGAAATAAAACCTGTGAATCATTATCTCAGAATTGAAGAACATCTTTAAGAGCATAAAAATTAATAATTTTAATCATTAAGCGTTCTCTAAAAACAGGATAAAATAAAGTGTACCTGGTGTCCAGCCTTTACTTGCTTCAAAACACTTTCATAACACACTTCATCCATGTTATTCAACTGTTGCACCTTAAAGTTTTTAAAACATGAAAAATAACAAATGAAGCAATTATAAACTTCTTAACCACAAAGGAAACTTTGACGCATCTCCTTTTACTTTCAGACTAGCCAGAATGCAGAAACAACAAATGCAATATCAACACCTGATATATAATAACCCAATCGGAAATAGACACAATATAATTAAAAAATACAAATAAAATACCTCATGCAATACTTTCAGCGTACTAGTTTTATAAGAATGCAAGTTTTTTTAAAGACAATAAGTTTAAGAATAATGTTCTAGTTAGGGATATTTTAAAATAATTTTAAAGTTCTTTTCACTGCTTTCCCCAGAGACGCCCATTCTTCAGACTGTTTTTCTTCTATTTCAGTCTATGAAACTATACATAGAGCTTTCCTGTGTAATTCTCAAAATCACCGGAATATTACCAGTAGAATATCATGGCATATAAATCTAAAATGTAAGGAAACATACTATTTCTGTAATGTATATGGAGTTCGGTAGATATTTTTCTACAGAAACATTTTCCAGATTAATTGGAAATTTAATATCAAATTAATGAATTTTAAAAAGGTCTCATTTTCCCTATTAATGATGAGACAGCTTCCAACCAAAAAGGTAAGGTAGTTACCTCAAAGAGTAGGCATGTGACACAGCCTGCATCTCTCTATTTAACATTTATTAAGAGTCTGGAGGGGATGAAAATGTTACACATCTGAAATGACTATAATTTAGATTTTTTGTTTTAATAAAGGAAACACTTTTAACATTCTTGAACTCTTATGACTTATAGTGATTAAGTAAGATGAGATAATCACATAACAATTTACTCTCCATTAATGATTGGAAAAAAAAAAACAAAAAACAAAAACTCCTCCGAACAAAACTCTCAGTAATTTTTTGGGTGAATTTTGGATTGAGCTCTGGTCAAAGCCATTATTTCAAATTAGATGTGTCATGGACACCATTTTCCTATTTTGTGTTCTTCCATAACAACTGAATCACATCATGAGCTTCTGAATGAAACTCTCAGAAATCTACAAGGATTTCTTACTATAAGAAACGACAAATTAACAACGGTTAGAATATATTAAACAACACCCTGGGGAAATTCTTGTTACCAACTGTGTATGTCAGCTGAGTGTAAAACTAATACATTTTAGTAAGACAAAAATGCATATTTATAACTAATATATATAATTAATTTACTACTTACACTGTGTAAGATTTGTAAAAATATTTTTTAAATTTTGCCAAATTTTTAAACCTTCAAAATAATTAGGACAGTTCAACATCTTGCACCATTCCTTTTGTGATTACAATGCTAACATATTGTGGTGATAAGTACATTGAAGTTAATTAGCTTTAAGTGATTTACCAACTTCTATGATGAAATTAAAAGAAAATAAGTTTTAAGACCCCTGACAAGCATCTGAAAACACTTTCTTCTCTATATCTTTTTGTGAGAACCATCTGCTATCATTTAAATTATAAGTTGAAAGAACAATCTAATGTTATAAACAGCTCTACATCTGTTCTAATGATACATTAAAATAAACTAAATAATCAAATATATATTAAGATATGGCTGAAAAAAACAAGCAGCAAGTAACACTGAAAAGCCCTTGAAACAATGAAGGTAAAAGATGCATATCATAACTATTACCATATCATGAGCTGTCCTTCTATGTATACATCTGAAATGGCTCCCCACAATTCTAAACATACCTTACTTTTATGCAATGCAGATGGAGCATATTAACTGTTGCAGTGACATTGGCTTCTAGTATTTTCTAAGCTGAGTATTTTATTTATAATACTGTAGGCTAAAAATGATCCTGTTTTACTAATAAAATTGTTTTTAGACAAAAGTAATGTAATACACTAAAGACAAAGGTTGACATAGTAACACATGATTCTATCCTGTTTTCTTTTATAAAGAGGTCATATGGCCCGTGAATCTTCTCCTAAAACTATTTCTTCCACAGGGGGGAAAAAGTGTCATTAAACAGAATGATAAACATGTAAATTTTAAGCAAAATATTCCTTCATGACATTATAAAAGCCTAAAATAAGCACCCTGATAATGCAAATGGTACATGGTAATACTATTTAAGGAATTAGATAAACAGACTTTTTAAAACATTGCAAAGAATTTCAGAAATGCCACTTATGTATATAATTAATATGATAGTTATACAATATTATAAGTTAAATAGAGCCCCTCTTTTAATAGTTGCTATCATGAAATTATTTTTCTATTGCATATAAGGTATTACTTATTTTAGATTAATAATATTATATCATGATATATATTACTGACTTAACTAAAGTCTTTCATTATTTCGCATTGGCCTTCAACCCTATCAAATTAACTTTTTGAAACATATTCTTATATATAACTTGTGTTCTTAGCTGAGAATACAAAATATACACTGATAATAGCAATGCAAACTACTACAAGCAGCTTTTTGGAGCAGGAGACATTCTACTACATATAGCTGAGGAAGTGTGCTTGATTTTTTTTTCTAGGCTGTGATATTTGTAATGTGACTGAAATGGTCTTCTGGAGTCTCTAACCTCAAACAAGTATTAAACAATACATCAACAAAAATATTTCTGGAAAAGAAAAGTATAGGTTTTAAAACAAATGTTTACCTTATTTGCACTTTTAACCCCCAGAAATGTCTGTCCAAGAGGAACAGGTCGAAAGCGGCCATCAAAGTAGAAAAGTCCAATGCAGGGATTAACGTGTAAAAACGTAGCAACGTCGAGGTAGTTGGGTAAGGTTGCAGAGAGTCCAAGAATTCTTATCATACTCTGTGTGGATTCAACCTATAGGGGTTATGTTAATTAACATATGACATAGATTCAACCCATCTGGATTTGTACTAAATTTAAAATAAGTTTTAGTAGTATAAAGGATGAAATAGTCACAATAAAATAAGATCACTGAAGAAATTGAGAATAACAACATATAGTCTAAAAGACAGATAATGTGGAAAAAAAAACTGGCCTAAATCTGGCATGTGGAATGATATAAAGTGATTAAAAGTGTAATTTTAGTATATTTTCTGAACTGGAAAATTCTATTAGTTAAATAGTTTCTTCTGTTTTGTTTTTTTCCCCCCTAAAAATTTAACAAGGCAAGTGACATGTGTTAGGTTTTAGTGTAAGCTTTACCACTTGATAATTTCAGGTGTTAAAAGTATATGCTCTTTATTCTCAAGTTCAATAATTTCAAATTCATTTTAAACACAAAAACACAGAAGTCTGAAATAATTAAGGCAGATTCTTCTAGTGTTTCACAAATTTAAATTTAAAATGATATACTGTATAAGGGAGAGTTTGTGTGGAATAACAGCCAAAACTTGGGGGAAGAAAATCACAAACTACTCAAAGAATGTCCTAAGCTGCATTATTTGTGTTTACTGCTGGGGTGTAATATTCTAATTTTGTTGCTGAACTCTGTTGAAAACATCAATTAATTTGTTCGCCAATCATTTACTAAGCTTTTAATGACCGGCACAAAGCTAGGAGAGCAGGGGTTTAAGAGTCTGTAAAACTTACAATAAAACGCTGTAATGTGTCCCATTAATAGTAGCACCTTCTAAAAACTGTGAGAACAATGAAGAGAGATCACTAATCGAGCTCGGGTAAGTCAGGGAAGGCACGCAGAGGTGACAGTTGTTGGTGCTCTAAGAGAGAGGCTAGGACCTGCCAGGTAGGCCAGGAAGAATGGTGTTTAAGGTACTGTACTTAGCAACACTAAGGGCACGAGCTAGAAATGCAGAAGTGTAGAAATGATCGTGAGAAATCTCGCATGCCAAGGAGTTTCCCCATTTTACTGCTGATGAGCACACGACACTATTCCATTCTCTTTCAATTACGTTTTTATGATGATAGCTGATAGTATTCTCATCGTTTTCCATTTCTAAACGTTTTTAAAATATCTTTATCCTTTTTAATTTTGTTTACTCATAGGTTTTCTACTTATTTGTGATTGGATTTGTTATGTTTCTTTATTTTACTTTTTTAAAACCTAGCTTTTACTTTTTTAAAAATATAGAAGGATTCTAGCTAATAAATCTAATTCTATTGGTTTCCTAGTTTGTATTTAATTTTTTTTCAACTGTATTATTTTTCCATTTTTTTAGAACATTCTGTTTAAAATTACCCAACATTTAAAATTTAATAATTAACTTACTATAGTCCCAACATTCCTGTTTCATTTGAGTATAATTCAAACTCTGAATTATAAACTCTGTCTGTACTTAATAAACTTTCATTATTTTCTAATAATAGTGTTGTCACTCTCTCTTTCCCTTCCTTCCTTTCATGATCACTTACTGAGCTCTCAGTGTCAGAAGACTATTCTTTCAAGTGGTTGGGTTTTATATCTTCAATTTATCAAATACAAAAGTGTAGAATGTATGTACATATATATGTGTTTGTATATACATATGCATATATAGATATGTATGTGTGAGTGTATATAGTTTTGTTTTACCATATAGAATTTATTTCTAAATTTCTATTGTATTTTGTAAAGACTATGATCTTTTCAATTTCTGCTTTGAGAAAATGTCCCATGGAGACCTAAGATGAACATAATTTATCTATTTTTAGGGTATACAATTCTTTGTGCTTGACCACTTTATGACATTAATTATATTATTCAAATTCTCTATATTTTATATTTACAATACAGGAAGTTAAGCATTTGCCAAGAGAAAGTATTACTTTCATCACATAAAAACTTCCCATTTTAAATTAAGATGCCAAATGTTGCTAAAGGGAACAGTCCAGGACCATTCACAGCTAAGCCCTAGGGGTCCTGCAGAAGTATGGGGGCATTCTGCAGCCCCATGCGCCTATAATATCCCTTCTATCTGGGTTTTCAAATCCCACATGCTTTCATATTTTTCTATACTAGGCTTTCATGTAAAAGTTTGATTTAAAAAAGCGTTTCTTACCTGGGAAAAAGTTTGAAAACCTCTGATGTGATTTTTAAAAGTACACAAGACTTGGAATGAATTTGGTAAGTTAATTAACCTTCGACCAAATTCCTTTATGAGAGAATGCATATAAAAAAATTCTTAATCTTTAACAAAAGACTATACAATATTATTTTTTTTTAAATATAGGAACTTTTAAGTAATTCTCACCTTCTTGCTATCATAAGTAAAATAAGGGGATTCACGGGATATATTTACTTGGGCAAATATTTTAACTATTTTTTCAGTTTTTATGTCTCTCTTATTTACATCTAATTGTAGTCAAAATTTGCTTGCACCATGCTGGTATCTTCAAGTTATTATACCTAAGTGAGCAGCTCCCAATGTCGGATTTCTCCTTGGATATTTCTATACAATGCATATATGGGCTGGGAAAGTCCAAGGGCCTGAGTTCACTCCCTCACACAAATATTATTTACAGGCACTTAGAGAGGCCCTGTGCCTTCCAAACTCATTCTGTAAGTAGGACAAAAATGAATCTGCTTACTCACTGTTATGGGTTCTATCTGGGCTTCTTTGAGGACTAAATAAAACACTACCTATGAGATATACATATGGCTCCCAAACCAAACCCAACCCAAACAAGGGAACCCTAAATAAGGGGAACTGATGACCCGACATCTTATTTAAGAAATCTCCTTTACATGCTATGATTAGAATCCTTTACAGTAATTAGAATGATACTTTTAATTATACCATAGTTCTATTTCCTATTGATGGTGATGTGAAAAGATATGAAGATGATTTTTAGTTTTAAAATCATTCAACACAAAAGTCATTGAGTATATTTTTAAGGACTTTTGATGTTAAATACATGATACCTTGCAAACACTAGAGATATTTTTCTGCTAAAGCCCCATTTTAAAACATCTGTATTTTTTAATCTAAAAAAATCATATCATTCTCAACACAGATAAGCCTGTATGAGAAATATATTCTTTTAAATATGGATAATTTGGAAATTTATGTCTTAAACCACATCTCAAAACTCTATACACTATACAGTTATCTGAAAATATTAATAGTTGAAAGCTATAAAAAATTAACATTTTACAGTTTCTTCTTTATCATTAGCCCAAAAACTAGGCAGTAAATTTTTTATAGCGTTTTCCCTCACATGAAATCTAAGTTTGGACAAAGTCTATTCACTGAAAGTAAATTTAGTTATGACAACTAATGTTAGTTCAATGTTGTTAAATATAACAGATTAGGGCTTCATTACACTTTTTTATTTTCCAAATTTCTTTCACTCATGCCAAGTATGTTGTGAATTTAGTCCCTAGTACCACCATGCAACTTCAGAACCTGAACAGAATCTACACTGCATTAGAATAGCTACCTATGGTGTGTCTATGTTAGTTACAAATTGTTGAAGTGCCATGTAAAGCACTGCCATCTACTGGGAATGTCTGGTAATCACAAGGAACAAACAAAAAGGAACTTTGCTTTTTCTAAAAATATTTATGAGCACTGCACTAAGCTAATACACTGGAAATATGAGAAGAATCATATAGATCATTCTGTTAAGGAGATTAAAATCTAGTGAGAGACACAGATAAAGACAGAATTACCTATAGTTAAGTTGTGAAATTATAAGGAAGACTGTGACGAGTGCTAAAAACGTGCAAAGAAAGGGAGTACAGAGGGAACACAGAAAAGGTGTAATTCATTCTGAGTGGTAAACTAGGAGACACTTCATAGAAGAAGTGATATTTGGCAGACTCAAAAGAATAGTAAGTTTTCAACAGATGGACGTGTGGAGCAATAATATGTAATTTTGCATTTACAACCCTTCGTCTCATAACTAACAATACACTCTGACGTAAGTAAGATTAGTTTTACCTCTGAAAGAGGGCCAATGGCATTGGAAAAAAGTGGGAAAGGAATAAATGGTTTTGTGTGGCTGGAACCTACATCAGCTAAGGAATATGATGGAGAAGTTAAAATTAGATAAATAGGTCAGGGCTTCAGTAGTGTTTAACGTCCAGCTAAAGTATTTAAACATTTTTCTTAAGATAACAAACACCAAGTCATCAAAGGTTTATAAGTATAGTAAGTGATAAACTATACAATTGGAATTTGGCTATATTATGAAGAAGCCAATGTGCAGGATGAATTAATACATATTTACATATTATATATCCATATTACATACAATGTATTATATATTCCTATATCATATGTTAACATGATATGTTTATAATTATACTACATATGTAATAAACAAACCTATAATATATAATTTTTATATATTTTACTTCACATAGTTTATAAACTATATATAGCAAATTATACTATTATACATTCATAATTTACAAAATATTTATAAATTTATAACGAATGCTTCAAAGTATATATGGTACATAATGTGTGTGTGTCTGTGTACATATGTACAGAAAGCATCAGCAGCAGGCCTGCAATCTATTTTCTCTATCAACTGGGAATGCTCAAGAAAGAAAGATGCCCTGGTCAAATCCCCTTGTAAACATGCTAATGACAGACCTCCTGGCAAATGTACTAATGGTATTTACTTGACCCCTAATGTTCTATAGTTGCAGGAAAGCTTTATCTTTGTAATGCTTTTAGGTGATGGACATGGTCTCTCTAGGTGCCTCAATGCAAACAAACCAGGAATGTATGGACTTATGTGGCCTGGCTCCCTGAAAAGATCACTAAGCTATGTACGTATCAAGGTATCAAATCAAAACATCTCATGATTGGGAAGTATCACCTTGGGAAACAGTACCTTTTGTTAACCACGAATCTCACTTTACCCAATACACTAATCATATGCACTGTTTTGTATATCAATTCTACCTTGATAAAGCTGTTAAAAATTTTTTTTAAAAATCCCATGATCAAAATAGGTCTCTTTTGTGTAAATGATGCCCTGCATGCTTCTTTTCGAGACCTCACAAGTAAAATCTGTGCCAGAGCAGATCCACCGTGGCAAGAAAGGAGAACAGTGATGGCAGTGGCAGACCTCTCCATGCTTCACCTTTGTCTCACAACTACCTGTATTATTGACATTATTCTTAAGTTGGGTATTAGCTAAAACCTCTGATTTCTGTGTGTCTACTTTGAATATTTCAATGCTTTGTGTTTTATGTATGTGCATCTGTGCATGTGCATGCACATATTTTTATATGGTAAAAAGTGAACATGTCCTAAAGAGTCCTCTAATTCCATCCCTACTATAAAACCACTTCTACAGCTTGTTGCATATGCTTCCACATCTATGCACCCTACTCTACCCCAGCTTAAAAATCTAAATGTAAGCAAGAACTTTATTTGTTAACTATATCCACTGCACCTAGAACTGTGTAGCCGGCACATAGCAGGTAGCTAATAAATGTTCACTAAATGAGTGAATGAGAATATAAATATATTGCATTTTTTTTCTTTACACAAATGGGATTGTGCTGTATACTGTGTCTTTTGAATGAGAATATAACATGGATATCTTTTAAACCCGGTTCATATAGCTCTACCTCGTTCTTTTTAAAGACTGCATAGTGGCATTTTATTTTATGAATTAATGGAATTTATTAAACCATTTCTTCTTTTGTTGGACAGTTGGGTTGTTTCCAACATATTTTGCACTAACAAGAAAGCGTCAGTGAATACTGGTGTTACTATATCTATGTGTCTGTGCTATTATTTCCATAGGTTAGATTTCTAGAAGTAAAAACACAGTTTAGTGAGCATTTTCAAATTACAATCTTTTTCACTTTTGCCAATCTATGTAAGAGAAATGTCTCATGTTGATTTGGATTCCTTTTAAGCATCTTTTCTATGATTTTCAGAATTTTTATTTCTATTGTAAAGTGCTTTTTCCAAATTTTTAAAAAACATATTTCTTACTAGTTTACAATAACCTTTTAATTTTAAAGGACATTTAAGCTTTATTTTATGTGCTACAAATAATTTCTATTATTCTGTCTTACATTTGAACTTTTTGGAGGTATCTTTACTGGTCAGAAGTTTTTAATAGTTACATATCCAAATGCGCCACATGTTTCCTTTGTAACCTTTGGAGTTTTGCATATTGCTTAGAGCTTCTCCACCTCAAGGTTATTTTTTAAATGCTCTTTTATATTTTCTTTAATGCACTGAGTTTTGTTTGGTATAGCTAAATCATTAATTCATCCAGAATTTTATGTTGGATTTACCAGATGAAAGCACATTATTTTAAAACATTTGAAAATGCAATATGAACTTCCTCAAATTTTGTACTCCCTTCATATTAAATTCCCATACCTAGTTCTGGATGAGAGCTATTCAGGATACGAAATATAAAAGAACTGACACCTAACTAGTCATTGGGGTGAAGGTGAGTGTTAAGGAAGAAGGAACAATTGAGTGTGACTCCCACACACTCAATTTGGGCTTGAGAATCAAATAGACTGTGATGCCATATATAAATAGGGAGGGAAGATGGCAGAGTTTCTGACGTGTTAAAGCAAGAGATGTCTATGGGATATCAAAGTAGAAACATATAACTGTGTTTGGATAGGAGTAGAAGTCAGCGGGGAGATTTGGACTACATGCAGAGATTTAAGTGACACAGGCACAGAAGTGTTATTTTCCCAGGGTAAATATTTAGAATAAAAAAAAGAAGATGGCAAGTGACCAGAGTCCTGTGTTGGAAGAGGTCACTGAGAGGATGTGACCACCAATTAATCCACAAGCTGGACCTTGTCAATCAGAGGATCCTCACCCCCTTTGCTGTCCTAGGAATATGCATTCCGCTTGCCTTCCCTGAGCTAGAAGCTTCCCTGAGGACGCAGCCTTGAGACAGCAATGTGGTGTTGAGACCATCTGGACAGTACATGTGACTGAAGTCAGTTAAGGCCTCTATATACAGTTAAGGCAGGTGTAGAGGTCGACTGATCTTGCAGTTGCCCAAGACAAGCCTCAAAAGTAAGTTCCCTTGCTTATTAAAACTGTCACCTACCAATCTGGAGTGGTCTGCCTCTTTTTTCAGTTCTCTCCTTGCTCTCTGTGTACAAAGCCAGTTTGCAAACCAACATCGTGGAGAATGTAAACATTTCAAGGGTGAGAAAAGGAGAGAGCAAGGGAACCTGAGAAAGAGCAGCTAAGTAGGTGACAAAAAAATCAAGTAAAGAAAATCAAGGCAGGGTGGCATCATGGAGTCCAAGAGAAAAGAGTTTCAATTCTGAAGAAATAATGAGTTATATACTGGTTAAAAAACAAAAAACAAAAAAACTTTTTATGACCTATGCTGGAGCAATAACCAGACCACAGTTGTTTGGAAATCAAAAGGGAAACTGAATACAGATTAATATTTCCAGAAGCTGAGTGGTAAAAACAGCTTTACTAAGCAGAAGTTATTGGAGCAGGATAGTTTGAGGGAGGTGTTTTGGTAAAGATGGGTGGGACTCTGCAATTCTTTAAAGCTGAAGGCACAGTGCTCACAGAGAAGGAGAAGTCAAAGACCCAGGAAAAAGAAAAGGGATAACTTACAGAGTGAAAGGAACAGAGTCCAAGACAAGGGGACAGGGGGCCTCTACCTAAAGGATGAGGGATGGAAGGATGAGGATAGATTTGGGAAGGGGTTTGAGGCTTTTGCTGGGTGGTGGGGAGGTTTTTTCTGGATGCAAACTGAGGGAGTTCAACCACGAAGGCCTGTGTTTCCACTCAGTAAAAAGTATTGTCTTCTAAGAATGAGGCACGACAGGGTGGGAAAGGAGGGAGGAGTCTGGTGAAGCTTGGAAAAAAGAAGGAAAGCTGCTCCGAAGTTACAGGATAAATCCCAACGATTCAGGTGAATTCAGAGTCTATGAATGTGTAGTGACCTTAGTCTCCACCACCCCTGTGTGATCTCAGCTAGTGTTTAGCAATCTGACTGGAGGGAAACATACTGTTCAGTTGACTCATGATTGGAATTTTGCCAGGGAGTCAGGGGATAAATAAGTTAAGGCTATTGACAAAAGAAAAAACTGGTCATGGAGTCTTGGCTATTTCAGAACGAAAATAAAGCCAGGAGAATATGGATCAGAGACAATAACAGATGCGAAGTCAAGGAATTAGAGTTCTTGATTATGTTAAAAAACTAGTGTTCATCTACTGTCTTTACATGTACAATCTACCAACAAACATCATTTTAATAGTCACGGGTACTTTAAGATATCTTTTCACTTAATGAAAAGAGGGGTGACAGAAAACAATCACAGATCATCAATGAATTTACCAATTTTGATTTGGACAATTTATGAGTAACCACAAAGGTCCAAAACTAGAGACAACAAGTACACGTCCCTTTTAAAAAATAACAATTAAGATTATGCACATTAGGAGATATTTCATTTTATCTAGTATATTAAGGAAAATATAAATCATTTTCAGATTTTTTTCAATGGGGGAAGAGGTCAGGCATGGAGAGAAATGGATGAATAATTAATATTCTCCTATGTTCTACCACATTTTAATACTGCTTAGTCAAAGTTACATTTAGCTTTAAAACACAGGTTGCGAATAGAAGTTTTCCTGTATTTATTTTGGTTAATTTAAAGAGACTTCAATAACATAAGACCTGGGAGGAAGAAAGATAGGGTACTTTTAACATAAAAATGAAATAGCTGAAGGTTTCTCCCTACGAAAATTATCTTTATCCCCATGAACAATACATACTAATATTTCTTTGAATGTTACATTTAAGTTTAAAAACTTATCCCTCAAAATAAGCTTACAAATAACTTCCCCTTACCTGACGTAAAGTACGTGCCACTATGCTTTCTAATACTGGTCCTCTATCTTCATGAAGTAAATGAACTTCATCAAGAATAAGAAGCTTTACAATTTGGGAAAGAGCTACGTCCCCAACACTCTTTCTTGTCACTACATCCCATTTTTCTGGTGTGGTCACAAGCATCTATAAGACAAGAAAAGATAAATTAAAAAGGGGAAAGAGGTCACATATTATTTAAACTTCCACTGTGTTATTCAAAAAGAAATATGATTGACCACCTATACACAGATCAAATAAAGTGTTACAAATATCCCAGAATGATATCTGATTCACTGTAGACAACAGTCACTTCTCTTTAAATTGTGATATTAAGCAGTTACTCATTAAAACTCAGTAAAGGTAGTCTGTCAGTAAATTGTAGTGTGAAGTGTACAAAATACACAAGCTTACTTAAAATGTGTCTTACAGTGTAAGAAACCAAATGACACCATCTTTTAAACAAGTGTGTACTGATAATGGCTTTTACTTGAAAAGGGACAAAAATAAGTGAATTAAGCACTAAAAGGAAATGAAAAGGAAACCAAGGATCCACTCTAGGAATGGTTACCTGTTTATACTTTTCCAAATTTGGAGGAAGCTTTACTATTGACACACAGTTTTTAAAAACTACCCTTTAATATCAACTAGTATATGCAGAACTTTATACTAAAAAACAACACATATACTACAGCATAACCGGCACAAAATAGCAACACAAACAATGAGTCACCGGAGATCCAGGGTACTAAGAGCAGGAGGTAAGCCCAGGGTACTTACGTAAAGTTCTTAGAAGAGACCATTTGACATGAGCTGTGATTATAAATCTATTTGCTTTCTACATATTGAATCGTTTCTGTCCCCTAAAAGCATACTATCGCAGAGAAAAAGAAAAGCTTAATAAACTTCTACTACAGTAATATTGAACTAGGAAATAAGCCCTTATATAACTCAAAGAACACATGAGGTAACAAATCAAAACCAAAGCTTTTCTTATCCAGTGTATCAGCTTATAGAGACTGATGACAATCAAAACTCACTATGCTTTGAAGAGTGAAGAGGTTAAGGGGGTCAGATTGTTCTCAACATTTTTGTTGTGTTATCTCAGGTCTGTTTTTGAAGTCGCTTATGGGAATGATGATAATCTTATTTTTTTAGATTGCAAATGATGTATAATTCTTAACAAATGCATAATCCAAGTTTGTCAATATAACCTGTTGCATTATTAGAGATATCACTGCTATCATTTTGAAATGAACTATATCAACCACAAAATTTAGCAGTTGTACTTTGACGTAACATTAATTAGTGAACTATAATGAAATAGATTAAGGCATTCACATCTAAGGTGTGAAATACTACAAATCCAAAGCTACTTAGTTAATTTGCTAAAGCCAAATGGCAATGTTGAGATCACATCAAATTTTACATTTAAAAAAATGCTTTGGAATTAAGTATAAACAGATGTATAATGAATTTTAAGATCTAAAATGGGTTGAAACATTCAGTATGCATTAATTAACATCTCTTATATATTCCAATAACTTAAACAGAACTTCCACTTTGAAAAATGACAAATTTAAAATAACCCAAGATATATCATTATAAATATACCCAGGGATCACTTACCAACAACCCTTTCACTAAAAGTCCTAAAAAACATGCCCATGTGATTTCAAAAACAGCAATTCTCCTAAACTGTAAATTCATGTCACATTAAAATATAAAATAAGAAAGCTTACTATTAATAAATGTTAAGAAAGCTACAAAGTACACTACAAAGATAATAATGTGGTAATGATTAAATTGTAAAGTAAAATTTTTCAGATATCAGAAAACTATACTACCAAACCTTAAAAATCCATTTTAGCATTTGGTTTTCTATACCTTACTTACAGCACAGTGAGAAGTGGCTTCATTTATATTACCATTTCATTACTCTAATCCCCTGAACAAAAATGGCTAGAAAATAAAGTGTCACATTTGCTTAATGAATTGTAACTCATGCAAGACATTTCCATCTGCTCTTGAATTAGGGCATGGGTTAACTGTCAATATTTTTACTGTCAACTCAAATTTCTCTCAATACATGTACTTATTCCCTCAGGAGTATGAAAATCATTATTCCAAACTGTTCCAATTTTAGCCTGACCACTGGGAAAATGGCAGAGTTGAGATGCTATACACCACTACTGTGCCAACAATTTGGTGTATTCAATTTTAAAATGCTTCATCTGGGGCTTCCCTGGTGGCGCAGTGGTTGAGAATCTGCCTGCCAATGCAGGGGACACGGGTTCGAGCCCTGGTCTGGGAAGATCCCACATGCCGCGGAGCAGCTAGGCCCGTGAGCCATAATTACTGAGCCTGCGCGTCTGGAGCCTGTGCTCCGCAACGAGAGGCCGTGATAGTGAGAGGCCCGCGCACCGTGATGAAGAGTGGCCCCCACTTGCCACAACTAGAGAAAGCCCTCGCACAGAAACGAAGACCCAACACAGCCATAAATGAATAAAATAAATAAATAAAAAAATAGTGTTAAAAAAAAAAATCTGTTAAAATGCTTCATCTGTTTGACAGCAAAACCAAAGGACCTACAACTTGCTAGAACCACCTCATCTGGTAATTAACTTAAACATTAATATTATTATCTTTTGCCTTATAAAACACTGTGACCTAGGGGAAATCACTTTATCTCTCCTTCCTTTTTGTCCAGCTCTACTGAGTTATTATTGACATGTAACATATATAAACTTAAGGTGCACAATGTGACGATTTGATACACATATATATTGCAAAATGATTACCACAATGAGGTTAGTTAACACTTCCATTCCCTTACATAATATTACTGTGTGTGTGTGTGTGTGTGTGTGTGTGTGTGTGTGTGTGGTGATAACATTTAAGGTCTACTCTCTTAACAACTTTCAAGTTCGTAACACAGGAATGTTAATTATACTCGCCGTGCTGTACATCAGATCCCCAGAACACATCGATCTTATAGCTGGAAGTTTGTACACTTTGACCAACATTTCCCCATTTCCCCTGCCCCTAAGTGCCTGGCAACCACCATTCTACTCTCTGTTTCTTTGAGGTTTTTTTTTTTTTTTTTTTTTAATTCCATACATAAGTGAGAACATACAGTATTTGTCTTTCTCTGTCTGACTTATTTCACTTAGCATAATGACCTCAAGGTCCATCCATATTGTGGGAGAAGGCTGAATTTCCACCGCTTTATGGCTGAATAACATTCCATTCTATGTATATATCACATTTTCTTTATCCATTCATTTCTTGGTGAACGCTGAGGTTGTTTCCATGTCTTAGCTATTGTGAATAATGCTGCAAAGAACATGGGAGAGCAAATATCTCTTCAAGATAGCGATTTCACTTCCTTCTGATATATACCCTGAAGTAGAATGGCTGGATCATATGGTAGTTCTATTTTTAACTTTTTGGGAAACCTTCAAACTGTTTTCCATAGTGGCAGTACCAATTTACATTCCCACCAACAGTGCATAAGGGTTCTCTTTTCTCCACAACCTCGCAAATATTTGCCATCTTTTGTCTTTCTGGTAACAAGTCATTCTAACAGCTGTAAGGTGATATCTCATTGTGGTTATGACTTGCATTTCCCTGATGATTAGTGATGTTGAGCACCTTTTCATGTACTTGGTGGCCCTTTGTATGTCTTCTTTGGAAAAATGTCTATTCAAGTCCTCTGTCCACTTTTTAATTTTTTTTTTCTTTTGCTATTGAGTTGTATGGATATTAACCCCTTATCAGATAGACGGTTTGCAAAATAGTTTCTCCCCTTCTATAGGTTGCCTTTTTTTTTTTTCTTTATTTTTTATTTATTTATGGCTGTGTTGGGTCTTCGTTTCTGTGCGAGGGCTTTCTCTAGTTGTGGCACGTGGGGGCCACTCTTCATCGCGGTGCGCGGGCCTCTCACTATCGTGGCCTCTCTTGTTGCGGAGCACAGGCTCCAGACGCGCAGGCTCAGTAATTGTGGCTCACGGGCCCAGTTGCTCCGCGGCATGTGGGATCCTCCCAGACCAGGGCTTGAACCCGTGTCCCCTGCACCGGCAGGCAGACTCTCAACCACTGCACCACCAGGGAAGCCCATAGGTTGCCTTTTTATTTCGCTGTTTCTTTTGCTGTGCAGAAGCTTACTTTTGCTTTTGTTTCATGTGCTTTTAGTGTCATATCCAAAAATCATTCCCAAGACCAATGTCAAGGAGCTTTTTCTCTCTGTTTTCTTAAAGTATTTTTATAGTTTCAGGTCTTACATTTAAGCCTTTAATCCATTTCAAGTTAATTTTTTGTAAGCAGTATAAAATAGGTGGCCATTTTCATTCTTTTGCATATGGTTATCCACTTTTCCCCATACATTTATCAAAGAGAATATCCTTTCCCAATTGAGTGCTTTGGGCTCAATTGTCAAATATTAGTTGTTGGTATATGTGTGGGTTAATTTCTGGGCTCTCTATACTGTTCCATTTGTCTATGTGTCTGTTTTTATGCCAGTACCATACTTTTTGATTACTATAGTTTTATAATATAGTTTAAAATTAGGAAGTGTGATGCCTTCAAGCTTTGTTCATTCTCAGGATTGCTTTGGCTATTTGGGGTCTTTTGTGGTTCCAATTCTAAAAACAATTTTAGAATCGTTTTTTTCTATTTCTGTGAAAAATGATAATGGAATTTTGATAGGGATGCACTGAATCCATAGATTGCTTTGATATTATGGACATTTTCATAATATTAACTCTTCCAATGCATGAACATGAGCTATCTTTCCATTTATCTGTGTCTTTTTCAATTTCTTTCCTCAGCATCTTACAGTTTTTGGTGTATAGTTCTTTCATTTCCTTGGTTAAATTTATTCCTAAGTATTTCATTGTTTTTGATGCTATTGTATATGGGATTATTTTCTTTATTTCTTTTTCAGATAGTTTATTGTTAGTGTATAGACATGCAACTGACTTCTGCATGCTGATTTTGTATCCTGCAACTTTACTGAAGTTGTTTATTAGTTGTAAAAGTTTTTTGCTGGAGTCTTTAGGGTTTCCTATATATAAGATCATATCATCTGCAAACGGAGACCATATTACATCTTCCTTTATGATTTAGAAGAACTTTATTTCTTTTCCTTGCTTAATTACTCTGGCTAGGACTTCCAGTACTATGTTGAATAGGAGTAGTGAGAGTGGGCACCCTTGTCTTGTTCCTGATCTTAGTGGGAAAGCTTTCAGCCTTTCACTGTTGAGTGTGATGTTAGTTGTAGGTTTGTCATATATGGCCCTCATTATGTTGAAGAACAGTCTTTCTATACCCAATTTGTTGAGAGTTTTTATGATGAAAGGATGTTGAATACCGTCAACTGATTTTTCTGCATCTATTAAGAGGATCATGTGATTTTTATCTTTCATTCTATTAATGTATTAGTGATGTATTAAGCCTGTTCAGATTTTCTATTTCTTCATCATTCAGTCTTGGTATGTTGTATGTTTCTAAAAATTTATCCATTTCCTCTAGGTTATCCAATTGTTGGTATATAATTATTCACAGTAATCTCTTATGATCCTTTGTATTTTTTGTAATGTCTCCCCTTTCATTTCTGATTTTATTTATTTCAATCTTCTCTTTCTTTTCCTTAGTCAGTCTAGCTAAGGGTTTGCTAATACTTTTTGTCTTTAAAAAAACCACCTCTTAGTTTCATTGATCTTTTCTTCTGTTTTCTAGTTTCTATTTCATTTGTTTCTGCTCTGATCTTTGTTATTTCTGTCCTGCTAATTTTGGGCTTAATTTGTATTCTTTTTCTAGTTCCTTGAGCTGTAGAGTAAGGTTGTTTATTTGTGAATTTTCTTTTTTCTTAATGTATAACTATAAACTGCCAGCTTAAAACTGCTTTTGCTACATCCCATAAGCACTTAAACCTTATTATTAAAAACTTTTCTTACATCTGTAAACAGTAAATTTACAATGTTTAGTTTTCTGTGATTGTTTCATGACTACTCAAATACTTTTTTTCTCTAAGTGAAATATATTCCTCCTTGGGGAGGGTAAGAGGGGAGAAAAACAGTAAAATTTTTAAGCTGAATTTTTTATAATTATTTGCATAATCCACTAATTGGACACTACAGCAACCCTTTATCAAAACACACCAGAGAGGTGGTGTTTCACAGAAGGAAGAATGTCATGCTTGAATCCAAGTTTTACAGACTTGTCCCAAATAGAATTCTTTGAATTTCAAGGTAAGAGTTACTAAAGAGATCACAAAGCCTCTTCTCAACATACCTGTAAGAGTGCAAGAGGAATATGTTCAATTGTGCATTTTACATTTTTAAAAACAATTTATTTATCTATTTATTTTAACATCTTTATTGGAGTATAATTGCTTTACAATGGTGTGTTAGTTTCTGCTTTATTAACAGAGTGAGTCAGCTATACATATACATATATCCCCAGATCTCTTCCCTCTTATGTCTCCCTCCCTCCCACCCTCCCTATTCCACCCCTCTAGGTGGTCAAAAAGCACCGAGCTGATCTCCCTGTGCTACGCGGCTGCTTCCCACTAGCTATCAATTTTACATTTGGTAGTATATATATATATATATATATATACACACACACACACACACACATTTTACCTTTTTTTCCCCATATAATTACTAGATTAAACTAGTAGAGTGTGAGAGGAAGAGAGTGAGAAATACTATTTACTACACAACTATCAGAAAATTTAAAATAAAAGACATAAAATGCCATGTGTTTAGACAGGATGTAGAGAATCTAGAACTCTCATGAAATAACGGTGGAAATACAAACTCACACAACCATTTTGAAAAGCTGCTTGGTATTACCTACTAAAGTTGAACATATGCAAGCCTTGTGACCCAGCAATTCCATTCCTAGTATATTATGTACTGAACAGAAATGCACACCTATTTTAAACTAAAGATGTACATTAGAATTTTAATAGCTGTACTATTTATAATACTTCAAAATTGGAAGTAAGCCAAATTTCCATCAACAATAATATGGACAAATAACTTGTAACATAGTTATACGATGAAACAATTATAAAAGAATGAAAATGAATTTTATTTACCATATGCAGTAACATGGTAAAAACATGAAAATCTTGTTAATGAAAGAATCCAGTTACATAGTATATAATTTCATATATGTAAAGTTTTAAAACAGGTGAAACTAACGTAAGGTGTTAGAAGCTAGGATAGGAGTCACCTCTGGGAAGGAAGAAGGACACAGCAAATGGGAGAGGAATGAGGACAGATTCCAAGGTGTGGTAATATTTTTATCTTGATCAGGGTGGTGCTTATATCAGTGTATTCACTTTACAAAAATTTTATCAAGCTGTTCACTTACAATTTCTGTACTATTCTGATTGTGTATTTTACTCAGTAACAGTAAGCTATGCACATACATGCTCTTATAATTACATATAACTTACAATTAAAATCGAAAGTTAAATGGCAAGAAGGGATACCTGGACTGAACAGGTAAAAGGTGAATAAGAGTTTGCCAGACAAAGAAAGAAAGAAGGATATTCCAGGCTAAGAAGAAAAAATAAGCAAAATTTGTTCTTTGTGCTTCTAATATGCACGAACCACATATCATCTCTTGTGTGATCTTTCTATGTATGCTGCAAGCATCTTGAGGAAGGTACCAAATATGAAATTATTACATGGAAGTCCAAGTTCCTCAGCCTACTGATTGGATTTTTTTTTTTTAAATACAGATGACAACTTTTAAATTTAGGCCAATTTCCTGCCCACTTATCAATCTTCTTCTCAACCAGAGACCTCTATAAGTACCAAAAGCAAAAAGATAAGAAAGTTCAACATATTTATGGAAAGTCTTTGAACCAAGAAGAGAAATTAGACACCTAATTTAGAAATCCTAATACCCGTATTTCCTTAATGTTATTGTTGTTGCTGTCTATTAAAAAAAATCTATTCTTGTCTTTCCATATTCATATTTTTCAAAGATAGGCCAGTCCATAAAACCTTCTAATTCCAATAAATTAATTCATTATACAGAAAAACATAGTCTTGAAATTATATTACTAACAGCAATACATATCCAGCCTAAGACACAGAGAATTTTTTTTTTTTTAACATCTTTACTGGAGTATAACTGCTTTACAATGGTGTGTTAGTTTCTGCTTTTTTTTTTTTTTTAATTTTTTAAAAAAAATTATTTATTTATTTATTTATTTTTGGCTGTGTTGGGTCTTTGTTTCTGTGCAAGGGCTTTCTCCAGTTGTGGCGAGTGGGGGCCACTCTTCATCGCGGTGTGCGGGCCTCTCACTGTCGCGGCCTCTCCCGTTGCGGAGCACAGGCTCCAGATGCACAGGCTCAGTAGTCGTGGCTCACGGGCTTAGTTGCTCCATGGCATGTGGGATCTTCCCAGACCAGGGCTCGAACCCGTGTCCCCTGCATTGGCAGGCAGATCCCCAACCACTGCGCCACCAGGGAAGCCCTAGTTTCTGCTTTATAACCAAGTGAATCAGCTATACATATACATATATCCCCAAATCTCCTCCCTCTTGCGTCTCCCTTCCACCCTCCCTATCCCACCCCTCTAGGTGGTCACAAAGCACCGAGCTGATCTCCCTGTGCTATGCGGCTGCTTCCCAGTAGCTATCTATTTTACATTTGGTAGTATATATAAGTCCATGCTATTCTCTCACTTCGCCCCAGCTTACCCTTCCCCCTCCCCGTGTCCTCAAGTCCATTCTCTATGTCTGCGTCTTTATTCTTGTCTTGCCCCTAGGTTCTTCAGAACCATTTTTTTTTCTTTTTAGATTCCATATATATGTGTTAGCATACAGTATTTGTTTTTCTCTTTCTGACTTACTTCACTCTGTATGACAGACTCTAGGTCCATCCACCTCACTACAAATAACTCAATTTCGTTTCTCTTTATGGCTGAGTAATATTCCATTGTATATATGTGCCACATCTTCTTTATCCATTCATCTGTCGATGGACACTTAGGTTGCTTCCATGTCCTGGCTATTGTAAATAGAGCTGCAATGAACATTGAGACATAGAGAATGTTTGTGATGTCTAAAGGCAGTCTGCTTTATGTTTAACAAATCCTGTTATATCTATTTAAAGTTATACAAGTCACACTGATATCCTACTGAATTTTAAACATTTGTTTTTAAAACATTTTGACTGTTGCAGCAGTATTCTTCTTTGAGGCAGATGACTATAAATTAAAACTAGATTTAAAATGTTAAAGGAATACAAGAAATTAAGAAAATGAAAGTGGACTTTCTTACCTGTATAATATTTAAAATTGATTTTGAAATTTTTGGTATTCAGACTATAGAAAAAGTTTTTAATTGTTTAAACCCATTACATAAATGACTTTTTTAAAAGCCAGAAAGGTAAAATACCAAAATATAGTCATTAAAATCCAAGAGTATATTACTATAATTCATCAAATCTCAAGAGCTATTAATTTTAAGCCACATCTTCATTTTATGTGTCACTAAGAAGTTAAAAAAAGACTACCAAATAAAGTTTTTAAATGTCTTACAATTGATGAAATATTGTACATTTAGTTGAAAATGTTAGGGATCTATTAACTAAGCTAAAGGACAATATTCAAGAATGCTTGCTTAATACATTTTCTGTGTTGAAGACAGTCAGCCGGGAGTTGTTACAAATCACATTATAATGCTATAGATGTAGACCGGGCAACAGTTTGCAGGATTTAGGAAGTCTATCTTCCTTTTTAAAATACATAATCCCATACTTACTCAACCAACAAGCTTATAAATTATATGAATGTTTTAATTTAAGGATAAAATCTAAAATGTCACATGGTTTAAATTCCATAAACACACATATAATTACAGTTATACTAACCTCTGCTATACAAATGTCAGCTCTGATTGATGGCAACAGCCCCTGTAATAGAACCTGACAGCTTGCAGATTATACCTGCCCCTTGGGACACTACAACAAATCAGTTAGTTCCAACTACTCCATTTCTAACTTTTTTATGTTCCCTCCTCTCCCCCCAATTCACACGCATGAGTGCACACTCACACATATAAAGCACAAAGTCTTCTGAAGTATCTAGCTATGCTTATTTAATGTCAAGGACCACAGCTTTCAATTATAAAATGAAAATATAAAAGTTAATCAGAAAATCTTCAAGTACAAATGTATTCTTATGCATATTCTTGTTGAAAGTACAGATACGGTCAAGCAAAATCATAAAGAATGTAATCTGACATGTATCTTGGCATTTTGATGTTAGGGAAAAAAATCTGTATGATACTACTTTTACTTAAGAGTTCAAAGGTAAAGATTTACTAAATAAAGAAACAAAGTATAATTCAATATGAAAACCTAATACTTTTGAAGGAACAGAGCATGGAGTGCTGGGGGTAAGGGAGAAAAAGCTCTTGTAATATATAATTCAAAATTGAACATTTAAGAAAATACTTTGTTCTGTGTTTATAACTGTAGTAGAATTATCTTTGCAGTTCTTTTTGTTGATTTAAAACACTTTCCAACAATCTCAGAACATTATATACTGAACTCTAGCCTCTTCAACATAAGTGTATAAAGAATACAATGCTTGGTTACCCTAAAACTTAAGTAATTACACATAATAGAAAAAAACACAAAAATTGCTTATATTACAGTGTGTATAAGCCATAAAGACCTTGCTTTCATCATTCTAACTGCTTGTCCATAATACCCCAGGATTTCGTTCCATTAAAGTCTCATAGAGCAAGGGTCTGATACAACTTAACAATGATTCCTATTCTGCTCACTCATAAAAGATAGTTCTTGAGTATGACTAATTTGTGGTAGAAACCTGCCCTGTTGTAAATTCTATCCTGTACAATTGGGATAGGGCTCATAGTGAATGGGTTTCCTTGGTTTATTATAAAGCAGTTTTTTTTTTTTTTCAAATCAAACTGGTATATGTGCCCTTTAAAAGTGGGGGAGGGGCTTCCTTGGTGGCGCAGTGGTTGAGAATCTGCCTGCCAATGCAGGGGACACGGGTTCGAGCCCTGGTCTGGGAAGATCCCACATGCCGCGGAGCAACTAGGCCCGTGAGCCACAACTACTGAGCCTGCGCGTCTGGAGCCTGTGCTCCACAACAAGAGAGGCCGCGATAGTGAGAGGCCCGCGCACCGCCATGAAGAGTGGCCCCCACTCACCGCAATTAGAGAAAGCCCTCGCACAGAAACGAAGACCCAACACAGCCATAAATAAATGAATAAAAAATTAAAATAGCTTTACCTTTAAAAAAAAAAAAAAGTGGGGGAAAAATCCTCTCTCCTATGACTTTGAACATTTGATAGTCACCACCTCTTTCCTGCTGCATGTGAAGAGCTCAGTTTGAGGACCGATTTCTTACTAAAATGAAACACTTTAAAATACCACATCGTAATACCAAACTTAAAACCTCCCATGTGATGAGCTAAAACAAATGTATTCTGCAGCTCTCCACAAACATGATAATACCAAGATAATACCAGTTTCATCTCTTCAAACTAATTCAAGACATTCAATACTGAGAGATTTTACTAATTCAAGAACAATTCATCAAAAGTTTGTTTGGGGTCTCTTATCAGAAAGAAGAGATGGATGAAAGGAGGATTCTAAAATCTTATGAAGAAATTATGGCAGGACATAAGCTGCCGAAAATGACTGCAATTAAGGAAGTTAGTTGTCCTTATTGTTAACCTACTTCCATTATTTGGATCCTTTCTATTTTATTTTTTTAAAAAGGCAGGACATGTGTACTATTTAATCATAATTTATGGGTATTGAAAGAACTTCTCATTAAAAGTTTGTGATTAACTCACTCAACTCAATGTCTTCAGGCATTTGTCTATGGTTAAGAACACAAAGATAAAGGCAAGAAATTTAGAAGCTTATACTTCAAGGTGAAAACACAGCCAAGAAGTGAAATGTGGTCTAAGCTCTCTCATACAATGTTATGAAATGCAAAGGTCACCTCTGAGGGGGCAGTTAACCTTGTTCAAGCAACTGCCACTGAATCTGCCCACAACTACACGTATAAGCTACACATACAGCACCAAAATCACTACAGTGCAGAACCAAGTGAAATTATACATTTTTATGCATTTTTTTCCTCCATTCCCTTCCACTTCCTACAATCCAACAAACTTATAGCACAGAAAAAGAGCAAACAACAATTATTTGTTATTGGTGCTGAAGTGGTTTAACAGAAACTCATATTCAATAAAAACAAGGCTTAGAAAAGTGATAAAGAAGGAGAAAAGCAAATATGCCCAAAGAATTAGTTAATATAATACCCATGATTAAGTACAAAACCCGGCTCTAAACTTTCTTAACACCTAATTGAAAAAGAAAAACTGGGAGTTATGTCAGCAAAATGGCGGCATGGGAATTTCTAGTGTTCATCCCCTCCAATTAGGAACACTAATTTGAAGAACTATCTGCACACAAAGATTGCTTCGCAAGAGCTAAGGATTCCAGGTGAGAGATTACGGCATATAGGTAAACCACAGAAATAAGAAAAGACACAGTAAGAAGGTAGGAAAGATAGATTCACATTACCCCCATCGCTCCTCCTCTAAGCCCAGGCAACACGGCTCAGAGAGAGATACCTTCCCCATTGGAGAACGAAAGTAAAGCGAGTGCCCAACTACACTTCAGTCCCAGAGCTGGCCGGTCCCAGCATCAGGCCAACCCCAAGGTCCTAGGTGTCCCCTTGCAGGCTCTCTCAAACCCAGGCCCCCGGCTTACCCCCAGCACCTACCAGCTCCAGCAGCCCAAGGCAGGGCGGCTCCCACAGCCTCAGACAGCATCCACAGCACCTACCAGCAGGCTCCCGTGAACCCGCACCTGATACCTGAAAAGGTGCTCAAATCACTAATAATCAGGCAATGCAAATCAAAACCACAATGATCTTTCACTTCACACCTGTTAGGATGCCTACTACCAAAAAAGAATACTGGTGTGTGTAGTAGGAAAATGCTAAATCTGTCAAATTTCCAGGATCCCAGGACTCCAATATCCATTCTCTATTAGTTAAGTAAACTGTTTTTCACTATATTGTATAGATTTCTTTTAAGCAAATCAGTCACCAAAAAGATTTTACCACACTATCTGCAATGGCTGAGAGCTGAAATTACAGTGTAGTTTTGTCTGTGTGGGGCATTTTCATTACCTTTACTAATTTATCATGGAGAAACAGCTTTGTATTTTAATTTAGCATTTATTTGATTGTTAGTGATGTTTAACATCTTACTTTATGAAACTTTGCATTTTTCCCTTGTAGTAAGAGTCTATTTTTGTATTCAGTGTTTGGGTTTACATCATCAATTTGCATAAACTCACCCTTTAATAGAGATATTAAGTATAACTAGTGGATCCATCTTGGATGGCAAACTGGCAAAATCTATCAAAATTTTAAATGCACAAACCCTAGGTCCAGCAATCTCACTTCCAAAGTTCTACCCAAGAATAAAGACACACAGACAGACAGACATGCATGAAGTTCTTTAGAAGGCAATAATGTAGATCTACACGCACTGATATTAAGTGCGAAAAGGAAAAATATTATGCATTTTATACAAACACATACGCATATGTACATAAATATGATCCCATTATTATTAAACTAAAACAAAAACCACATATACATATTTTTCTCTACATTCTCAGCTCCTGAGCTGAAGTGTTTAGAAGGCTTTTTTTAAACCACAATACTCTATTTCCTTTACATAGGCTTCTGCAGCATCTCACACACAGAAAATATGTGCTCATATTTTCTCTGTCAGCATCTATTACACTGTATTGCTTGCTTAAATATTTGTCTCCCTTAATAAACCACAGGCACAGACAAGGCAGGGGCAGTGACTCTCTTGACAGCTATTGTATCTACAATGTCTTCAAGTGGTCTGCTGCATGGTACATACTCAAGAACTGTTGATGGATTATATATTTTAGCAGATAGTAATTATTAACTCCACAATATTGGTGGTAACTATCCTTGCCTAATAAGAAAGTAGTAAAGCAATTATATTCCAATAAAGATGTTTAAAAAAAAAAGTAGAACAAATACTTCTACATTTAATAGCAGGATTTACACAACTTGTGTTCTACCAAATAGGTATTTAGGTTTAGAAAGTTATGCTTAAGATACTGTGACATAATGGATTTTGTGAATTAGCCAGGGAAATGCTCTCTTCCCTACTCTGTTCACGTAAATTTACCAAACTGAAAAATCTGAAAGCGTATACAAGAAAGGGGCCCATTTACTGAGTCCTGGACAAAGAAGGCACTGGTACCCCCACTGCCCGCCCTGTGGCCTCGGGGGGTGATACTCCAGGTTTCTGGTATCTAGATGTTACTTCACTTAGGGTGAATGTTGTTGAGGAAAGGTGGGATCTTGATGGCTCCTTATGGAGTAAGCTAAGGAAGCTAAGTGGCCTGTATCCTCATCTTTTCAGGAAGAGCACAATTGTATCTCAGAGTATCATTCAAAGAGGAATGAATATAACTTGAACATTCTGCAATGAGGACTTACAGATTTTTATAATGTTCCTCTCCTGCCTCTCTCCCTCTACCTCCCAGGCCTTGCCCATCAGAACACGCCAGCTTTTCACTTCCTTATGTCTCACAGGCAATAGCTGAGGACTCCTACCTAAATTTCCTCCAAAGCAAAGCAGAGTGGGTAGTCCTATAACCATGGACTGAAACCTATATTTCTATAAGCAAATTTATCAACACTTCTAAGTATTCTTATAGCCATGTCTCATTTATCAATATATTATCTCTAACATATCGTGAATGCTCAATAAAAACACATTCAGTATCTTTCATTCATGCATTTATCAGATATTTATTATCTCTACTACTACAAATCTTAGTTTCCTCCATAAATTAAAAAAAACCCAAAACACAGTACATACATATCATAGGGTTATAATGAAAATGAAACAGATTAATACAATAAAATGTTTAGGATAATGCCTGACATAAAATAGGGATCAATTAGGTTTTCTAAGATCATCAGCATCATTCTCTTCCTCCTCATCGCAATGTGCCAGGCATGATGCCATGCACTATGCAACGGTGAGGAAAGATAAAGGCAGACAGCCCTTGATCTCATAGGGCTTACATTGTAGTGAAGCTTGAGTGGCAATACGCATTAATCAAAAAGCCATAGAATACAAAATTTTACTTGTGATAAGCTACTGAGAATAAGCTATGCAGTGTTACAACAATTTATAATAGGAAAATTTGACCTAACCCGAGAAATCAGAAAAGCCTTTAATAAGAAAGTGACATTTGACTTAACATCTATAGGATGAAAGGGAATTAGTTAGGTGAAGGAAAAAAAAAAAGAGAGTAATAGGCAGAAGCAGTTACAGGCATAGAGCATGCATGTGGGAGAAAAATGGATGGGAGAGACTGAAGAGAGGCAGTGTGTAGCTGGAGCAAAGAGGATGAGAAGACTGGAGACTAGTGGAAATAAGACGGGCAGGCGCAGACTACTCAGCCTTTTAGCCACCTCCAGAAGTTGAACTCTTATCACTCCTTACAGTAGCCTGGAAAACTATGAGTGGCTTTTTTTTGATTGCTGTTGTTTTTCATAGGACAGAGTTATGGGAGTAGGAAGGGAAGGAGTGAAACTGACCAGGTTGCTTTTCTGATTATCTGTGGAGAAAGAATTGGAGGGGGCAGACTGGATGCTGGTACCCCAGTTAGAATACTATAAAAGTAATCAAGGTGAAAGATGATTGGAGGCTCAGACTAGGCAGATGTCCTGGTGAAGATGGAGAGGACATGGATAAATGTAAGAAATATTCAGGAGATAAAATCAATAATCAATAGAAATTGGTGCTGGATTGACTATATTTACCTTATATTTAAATATTTAAGCTAAATATAGTCAATGACTTTTTCTAAAATATATATATAATATAATATAAAAACATATGCTGCAGAAAATTCCCCATGTGCCAGATATTTTACTTCTCCTTACTAATCTCCTTGCTCAGGATGAGATAATCACAAATAAAACATTAAGAAATACTCAACACAGCTACAAGTTACCCTCTGAGAAAAATTTTCTGACTTGATTTGATAATATAGTAGAAGAAAATTAAAGTTGGCTAGCCTCTTCATCTATCTTTTCTAGGTCATTAGCTGCCAGCACTTTTACTTAGGTGTCAAATTCCTTTTTACAGATTCAACCCCAATAGCTGTAAGATAAGTTAAGAGCTTAAAAGAAAAACAAACAAACAAACAAAAAACAAGATATAAAGGAATTCTAGAAGCTGAGGCCTATTATTTATTGACAATAATTAACCTTCCAAAAATTTTAAATATTTTTCAGATTTCATTAGATAGCCTTTGAGAACTAAAGAAAAATACTTATGTTAAGGAATTTGCAATTATGAAAGACCATATAGATAATCTACCCTTTAATATTTAATACACATATGTCATATTCCTGAGAAAAAGAAGTAATTTTTTCAAAATGATACTAATATTTGTGGTTAGTGAGTTCCCATCTTACCACTTAATGGTGGCAGGATTTTTCTGAAATTTAATAAGTAATTAGAATACTTGGGATGAGCATCATAGTTATCTTGACTTCTCCTTTTATTTTTAGGTCCTTGTTTATAGGGAAACCAGATTGCTTCTAAGGATGCTATGTATTGTAGTATAATTTTGCAATAGAAGAAATTCTGATTTTTCACTTTGGTAAGAAGAAAATAATAAAGTTTCTATTGGCTTTTGATCTGTATTTCAGCAAGTTAGCATGATACACTTTGCAAGCAGGGTCTTGAACTAATTTAAAAATAAATTTTCTAATTACTTTGCTACTTTTATTTAGTTAATGTCTATAAGAATATGAAATAATCACATGATAAAAAAGTAACAATGTTGATGTAAAACAAATACAACAGAAGAAAAAAGACATTAATAGAATATAACTCTCACTCCTCTCTTCATTTCTCTAATACTATGAAACAAGCTATTTTTCTGCAAAAGAATACCTTTGCAGAAAATATTAGGCAAAGTTACGGAATAGGCAAAGTTGTTCTAAAAGTTTTCAGTGAAAGCAAAGGTAGTTCGATTCCTGAGTGCTTTTAAATTATTCTCTAAGAAAAGGATCTCACGTAATAATTCGCATTCGCTAGACAGATTTTTATGCATCGAAAATTATAGCACTCTCACTACCCCCTCCAACCCAAGTATATTAAGAACAAAAGAGTTGAAAACAGTAGTTTATATATAGAAATGGGCATTTTTACTCAAAGAATTTGAACATATTTTATGAGTAGCTATTAAACCTTGCAAAAGTAAAAATAATAACTAACACTAAGAACTCCATGAAGCTTCCAAGTAATCTATAGCTTACTTACTAATAAAAGTAACGAGACATTCTTCAAAATAGAACTCTCATTACTTCTTAATGGCATGCCTTTAATGCAGGAAAGTTATCCTGGCAAATAATATTTACATTTCATCAAAGATTTTGAAAGTGGTAGGCTTCTAATTCCATTATGTATAAACATATGGTTAAGCCTTTTAAAACTATCTGTTCTCTTAGAGATCAAAGCTTTCACATTTCAGGTTCTATTCCCAATTTTTGATATGTCTCTTAATGAAAGGAGGTTTAAAAATTCATTTTGGTTATTAGTTGCTTAATTCGATAAAATTTGAAATACAAATTAAAAAAACTAGAAAAAGCAAAACGTTTAGATTTATGAAGGACTGAAAAATCATTACTGCCATCAAAAACACTAATTACGCTTGTGCAGTCACTTGAAAAATTAAGCTTAAACAGTCAAGAATCGCCTTCAAAATACAAAAGAATATTGTTGTTGTCTTTTAAACCAGTAATATTAAAAAACCAATAATATTAAAAAAACCAATCCCAAAACCAAACAAAGAAGACAACTAGAGAAATAAGAAGCAACACTATAACAAATATAAATACCACACTAATTTCTAAACTAAATCAATACCTATAATATTTAGATTTCACCATTAAGACTCTGGGTTTTTCAACTGGTTTAAAATTATGCTTAAGTAGCTTAGTAAATAGTGATTTTAAATGATTAGCTTTCTTCACTGATTAAAAAGATACATAGTGTTTTAATGAGCTAGATCAATGATTTTTATCCTGAATGTCCTTAGTTATACATGGCAGAAGTTCAGATCTGTACAACATCCAGAAGTTGAAACAAATTCTTTTGTGCTGATAATATTTTCATTGTGCCTCATTTTCACTTCCTCTTAGTTTTTTATTCCATATTTTATCAAGCAGTTTAAATTTATGTTATTTTCTTTTTAGCTCCTCATACAAAATATAGCACTGGGTGGGAGAGGAAGGTGGGGGAGGGATGGTGATTATTATAAGTAAGCTGTAAAACTGTGCTGTTGTATTTTCCAGAGCAAAATATAATCAACATAGCAATATGGAAATTCAATGCCTAGACATGTAATATAAAAAGACAAGGACTGGAAATTAAGCTGTTTTCTAATATGACTATAGATAATAATAAAAAAGGATAGCATCAAGAATAATTTTGTAATGACAACGTTTGAAATGACAAATTGATGAAAAAGCTATTTCCAATTACTAATTCGAATGTGTTAAAATGTTGGTGCTCTACAGGGCTGTTTGCAACCTTCAACCAATCATGCACGCTTTCTGATTTCTCTAACAGGAAAAGTTTGAAAACACTGTAAACAAACATCCAAGCAAGAATTAAATAAAACATAAAATACCCATACAATGCTGTGTACTACTATGAGGAGAGGGCTCTGCAGGACCCTGGGAATCTAGAAGCAGGGAATTCTCAACTGTACAATTGAGAATTGAATCAAAATTGGTTCAGAACCGGAAAAGGCTGATGTTTGTAAACACTCCCTTAAACTGAGGCCCAGAGACTGTAGGTCTGAATTCTACAAAAGGGGAGTGGCTGAGTGACACCTGGCTTCTTTCTCAACTGTCCCAGGACCCTTTTGTATACTGGAACGCTGCATGCCCCATAACAAAAGAAACTGCATGTGCATGCATGTACACTGCCTCAGCTTCTGCTCTCTATACTACTACCACAACGCTTCCTTAAGCACTATACTGTCATTATCCGGTAGAATTTTCTGTGATGGTAGTAATGTTCTATAACTTCATTATCTAATTTGGTAACCACTGGTGACTACTGAGCGGCTGAAATGAGCTTAGTACAAATGAGGAAAAAAACTTTTAATTTTATTAAATTTTAATTTAAATAGTACATGTGGCTAGTTGCTACTGTACTGAACAGCACTGCTCTATGTTCTCAATTTAATTAATGAGGAATACATGGCAGGTCTGTGTTGGGTGGTCCTTTTGCAACAATCAGTAATCTGCTTGTTCAATTAGTTAACATTAAAATTGTCGTACACATATACCTATTGACATGGATGGTTAGCTGTTCATGGTACCTTGTTAAATAATAAAAAAGGCAGAATACAGAGCAGCTTGTTTGTATGGTTTTATTAAACGATAGCTATCGCTTATTAAGAATTTATTATTGCCAAGCACCATTCTAAACACTTCACATGTATAAAATGAATTAACTTCCACATACCACTATGCCATACTACCATTCATTAAATACATGTATATATACTGGCACAAAAATGAGAAGTAGAAAGTATACACTTACAATAACTTACAATTGGACATGTTTTTGTTTGCCTATTTTAAAATTTTTCTGCAATGAAAGAATGTGCTTTGAAAAGAGAAGAGAAACAATTAAAACTTAAAAGTATTAAAAATAATTAAATACTTTAAAAAGATCTATAATCCTAGGGTGTTGTAGATATCTTTCCCTACTTTTCAAAATATTTCTGATCTCTTTTAGTCACTTCGGCTTCCATTGCCATTAAAGCAATGTTTTCAGGAGGTTCAAGTTTTGCAAAATAATTAAAAATAAACAGCTACAATCCCCCAATTCACACGTTTATAACATGTTCTCTCTCTATGGTTACTAGGTAAAATTGCATAGTAATAGATGGAAAAAAGTTATCAAAAATCAACCACAATATATAGAATTTACATGGAAAAGAGAAGACCTGGAATAATCAAAACAACTCTGAAAAAGAACAAACTTGGAGGTCTTATACTACCTGATTTCAAGACATATTATATAGTTATAGTAATCAAGATAGTGTGGTACAGGCATAAAGATAAACATACAAATCAATGAAACAGAATAGAATTCAGAAATAGTCACATATATGGTCAATTCGTTTTCAGTATTGGGGCCAAGGTAATTCAATGGAAAAAAGATAACCTTTTCAACAAATGATGTCAGAACAGATATTCATATTCAAAAAAAAAAATGAACCTCAACCCTTACCTCTTACACAAAAATTAACTCAAAATAGATCACAGCTTAAAACTAAGAACTAAAGCTATAAAATTTCTAGAAGAAAACATAAGGAAAAAATCTTACATCTCTTGGGTTTGGTAAATATTTTAAAAACAGGACACAAAAAGTATGCACTATGAAAGAGAAAGTCAATAATTAGGACTCTTAAAATTTAAAGTGTTTACTTTCAAAAGACACTATTACAAACATGAAAAGGCAAGCCTACTAACAGTAAGAGAATATCTGCAAAGCACATATCCAACACAGGACTTGTATTTAGAGTCATACAAAAGTCTTATGACTCAATAGTAAGACAAACCACCCACTTAAAATACTTTAAACAAGGCAAACGACTTGAAAAGATACATCACCAAAGAAGATATACAGATGCCAAAAAGACACATGAAAAGATGCTCAACCATCATTAGTCATTAGGGAAATGCAAATTAAAATCACAATGAGATGTTACTACACACCCACTAGAATAGCTAAAATTAAAGAGTTGAAGTATTAAAGAGGATGTGAAAGAACTGGAATTTTCATACACGGCTGGTGGGAATGTAAAGCATTTCAGCCACTTTGGAAACAGTTTGGTAGTTTCTTAAGAAGTTTAATATGCATCTACCATATCCCCAGCAACTCTACTCCTAGGTACTTACCCAGAAATGAAAGCCCTATGTCCACAAAATGATTGCAAAAGAATGTTCATAGCAGTGTTATTTGTAATAGCCAAAAACTGGAACCAAGGCACATATCCATCAAAATTGAATGGATAAGCAATTCATGGCATACCCATGCGACACAATATTACTTAGCAGTACAAAGGAATAAACCATTAATACATGCAACATGGATAAATATCAAAATAATTGTAGAGTGAAAAAAGCCAGATTTTAAAAAAGCATACACTGTATTATTCTACTTACATAATTTTTTTTAATTGTAAACAAACTTTTATTTTAATGACAGAAAGCATTTCAGTGGTTGCCTGGGAATGAGAGTGGCAGATGGTGAGAGATGGATTACAAAGGGATGTGAGGAAACTTTTAGGGCTGATGAGTATGTTCATTATTTTGATTGTGGTGATGGTTTCACTGGTATGCGCATATGTCAAAACTCATTAAATTGTGTTCTTTAAATATGTATGTTTTTTGCACATTAGTTATACCTCAATAAACCTGAAATAAAATGTTTAGAGATCAACTAGCACGCCAGCATTAAATATAACATGTAGTAGTATCTAGTGCTTTCCTTAGAATATAATTATTATTTTCCTTTCTAGTAAGAAAAGTCCCAAATGTAGGAATGAATCAATAGCTTTAATTCTCTTACAAAAAAGATCAAATTTAACATAAAAGCCTTCTTTTAACAAGCCTTCTCAAAAGGTTTTCTCCTTAATCAATTCCACAGATTATTGTTCTGCCAAAGGGATACGTCAAAAGGATACTCTACTTAGTACCAAATAAGTGCCACTCACACTTAACTACGCTGTCGCTTCTAAAACTGAGGGGAAAGCCATCAATTTTTTCTTTTCTCCTGGACTGAAACAGCCAGGTATAGTTCAGTGTCAGTGTAGCATAAATCAAGTATATACCCTGGGGTTACTTCTCATGAAGTACAGTGGGTTAGGAGAAGAATAAAGAACCCAATGAAGATGCAGAAAGAAACTAATATTTGTTGAAGGACAACTATGCGCAAAGTTCTAACTTCAAAAGACCTTTTATATGTTATCTCAAATAACAACAGTAAGACACTTAAAATATTTTAGTCTTCTATAACTTGAGGGAACAAAGCACTATACAATGAAAATGTTTTTAAGGCAAACAGGAAAGACCACAGATATTATTCTTTTAGACTGTTAGCTTTTGAGGCTTGGCCCTGCCTTAAACACAATTGACTCCTCAACACAAGTACTATGCCTTACACACTATAGATAAGGTGCCTAATATTTCTTTAAGATAAAAGAAACATTTACAACATATAAATTAGACAGCAATGAGAATTAAGGTACCATTTTAAAGCACCGAAGAAAATAATTTTTGTTTATTTTTAAAATATAACAGATCCAAAATTAGCTTGCATTCAGAGGCGCTCTGAATAATGCAGAAAAAAAGTATTACAACTGGGGCTTCCCTGGTGGTTCAGTGGTTAAGAATCTACATGCCAATGCAGGGGACATGGGTTTGAGTCCTGGTCTGGGAGGATTCCACATGCCGCGGACCAACTAAGCCCGTGCACGCGGAGCAAGTACTGAAGCCCGCGCGCCTGGAGCCCGTGCTCCACAACAAGAGAAGCCACCGCAACAAGAAGCCCGTGCACTGCAATGAAAGAGTAGCCCCTGCTCGCTGCAACTAGAGAAAGCCCGCGCACAGCAACGAAGACCCAATGCAGCCAAAAATAAATAAATAAATAAATTTGTTAAAAAACAAAAAAAAAAGAATTATAACTGGAACACCAGGAAGTAGATAACCCATGACCCATCCTATGAGTAAGCCTAGGGGAGTGCATCATATATATAACTATTCCCCCATCAACAGAAAAGACAAAGAACCCTTTCTAGTTCCCTTTCAAGGGAACTAGACCCAATGAATCCCTGGACTTAAAGAAACTGAAGTCTATGCTTATGGTAATGTGATTGATAAATGGGAATGTAAAGGAAACCCCTTAACCGGCAGTTCATGAAGAATCAACTTAAAAACTAGAAGAGAAAATTTTTTTCTCCACTATATCAAATTAGTTTCTGAAATATCCTATTTAGCTCTTTTCCCTCAATATTCAATCTGCTATGAATAAGTAAATAAATGTTATTTTTAAGTAAAAGTCATCAGAAGTGCACAGTAAACATATTATATCCAGTAAAGGGAATACTCTGCAGACATCAAATGTCATGCAATACAAACTAATCCTTAATAATATGGAAAAATATTTACTGGAAAAATTTAATAATGAACAATCAACTTTCATTTTTTAATGTTATACATCCTTGCTTCAAAAAAAGATTAAGAGGATATGTACTAAACTCTGTAATTTTCTGTATTTTTAAAACTTTCCTACAATGAGCATGTTATCCTTTGGAATAAAAAAAAAATGTGGCATACAGAAATTCTCAAGATAAAATTAACTTTTAATTCACACTGATTTTTAAAAGTGCCACAAAGCTCCAGTTAGAAATGTAAAACTACACAACAAAATACACAGAAAATGACCTGTAGGATACAAAATGGTTTAAAATATGTGATCTAACATAAAATTTATCATAATATGAATAGGCGTGCCCTCTAACATTGTGATGACTTTGATTATCCAAGAACAATAGGCAGTAAATATTTCTATGTAATGAATTTAACAAAAGTTCAAATCAATGATGAATCCAAGTACAATTAGTATCCTTGAGGAAAATTATTTACGGCTGTAGTGGCACAAAGCTTTGCAAAAATAAGATTTCATATATTTCTAGTTTTGATACATGAAAAATATTTTTTTACAATAATGTGAAAATGAAAACTATACATCTAAGATAAGCTATTTAGATCAGTCATAGAAATTACAGAAAGCACAGCTCCCTACAAATCCTAAAATTAGCCAGCTCTGGACTTGCATTTTAGGTTTATAGCAACTTTGTAGTTCTGCTGCAGTGTTTATGAGACGAGCCTTTTTGACAACAATTTCCTTGAAGAGTGACCAAAGCACCCCCAACAACAGAAAACTTGCTTTCAAATCAAGAACTAAAAAAATTGCCCCGACCTATCAAGCTCTCAGGATATTATAAGACTGTATTTTCTCACTGACATCACACCATATTAAACTAGAAATTTCTGAAGAAAGCATAAGCATTTGGTATTGTTCAAGAAAGTGCAAGAATTCAGATAAACACAGAATGTTTTCATTCATCAGATCCTTTAAGCAGAGATTTTTTTTTTAATTCCAGAGGTAAGTTATAAGAATAAATTCAAAATTTCAAAAAATATCTCAGATACTAATGAGTATATAGAATGCTCTTATGTTTCTGTGGATGCCTTGGGGGAAGAAACTTGAAGATATGCTTGAATTATAAAGTCCCTGCCCTACTCAAGGCAGCTCAGTTTTAGAGGAACTGACTGTTCAAAGAGTAAATTATGCCTGCCAAGACAGTACAGCTTCCCTGGAACTATCATATGTTACTGGCTATATACCAATATCTGAAAAATTCATGCTGTATCATTAAGACTCATGAAGTGTATTTGCCCTAGAGTCTTCAAGAATCAATCTTTTTAAAAAAATTTTTTATTGGATTGTAGTTGATTTACAATGTTGTGTTACTTTCTGCTGTACAGCAAAGTGAATCAGTTATACATACACATATATCCGGTCTTTTTTTAGATTTTTTTCCCATATAGGTCATTACAGAGTACTGAGTAGAGTTCCCCGTGCTATACAGTAGGTCCTTATTAGTTATCTATTTTATATACAGTAGTGTGAATATGTTAATCCCAATCTCCCAATTTATCCCTCCCACCTTTCTCCCCTGGTAACCATAAGATTGTTTTCTACATCTGTAACTCTATTTCTGTTTTGTAAATAAGTTCATTTGTACCTTTTTTTTAGATTCCACATATAAGTGATATCATACAATATTTGTCCTTCTCTGACTTAACTTCACTCACTATGACAATCTCTAGGTAAATCCATGTTGCAGAAAATGGCACTATTTCATTCTTTTTTACAGCTGAGTAATATTCCATTGCATATATGTATCACACCTAACTTTTATAAAATAGGAAGCTCACTAACCAAATCTATGTTTTTTTATAACTGCACACTTTTTATAGAATAAGGTTTACAAAACGTTTCAGGTGCTTTTATGTCATGGCTAACACAATAATGGTATTATTGTAGTACCTAACAATATATATATATGCCACCACTCTTATATAAAACATTTGATCCCCAATACAGGAAAACAACCAGCACAGCACAGCTAAAATCTGTAGTGTCCTACTAAAACTAAGGGCCATGGAAGTCTGTATAGATTCCAGTGAATGCTGTGCCCAACCAAGGTACTCTAGGATTATAATTCCCAAGTCATAGCACCCTCTGCTTTATGAAAGAATGGTTACAAGGGTTGCCTTGCCTGAAATGAGTGAACCGTTAGAATATACTGTGCAGAACTGCATATATTTGTGCATATTTGCTCCCCCAATCCAAACTCCAGGGGACAGGGTCCACTGCTTTCATCAGATTTTCACTGGTCTATGATCCAAACATGTCTGAGAACAGTGCCCTTAGGTCATTCCCTCATGCTCATTTCCAATATAAATCTAGGTTTACACATTAAAATTTGCCTCAAGATGGAGAGACTCATTTGTACGACCAATAAAAATATTAATACCCCAGTTTTCCATTTAAATTACATAAAATGAAGCAAAGCAGATTTTTTCAATTATAATTATATGAAATATTTTAAAAACTGAAAATCATCTTTAATAGTAAAATTGATCCACTTTATTGCTCTATAGCTGGGCATTAATTCAGTTATAGAAAATAAAAGTTAAATGCCTATCATAAGTTTGGTTCAAATCTTAGGATGCAACGCAATTATACTATTTCCTGCCTTACACCTAAATCTTATCCTATAGAAGTTCCTTATCCAGGCTTCTGAATTTCTGATACAGGATAAAATGAAGGTCACAAACTAGGAAAGTGGCCCCAGGCCCCTACCAATGCTTCCAAAACTAACCAAAGGCAGTGCTACATATTTCTGGCCTCCAAATTTGTTAATGTGAATGCATTTTCCCACAGACACCTAAGGCAGGTCCATAATTGTACCTCCAATTCTAAGATTTAAGAAAAAAAAAAAAAAACCCAACTCTGAGAGACAAAGTATTTTTTTAATCTTTCCTGGCAAAACCTGACCTGAACTGATATGTAAATTTACACTTGGTGTGGAAAGTTTTGCAGTAAAAACATGAATGTGTTTGACTACAGGTTGCTGCCCAAAACCCCTCTGGAAACATTTTTCCATTACAAAGATCATGTTGCATGGTTTCAGTCTGCATGGTGATTTTCACAGTCCTGCACTATCAAGCAAAGCAAGCAGTGAGAACCCCAGCAAATATACGGCAGTCATCGATACTGAACACTTGAACATGGGGACATATGGCATATTTGTAATTCCCTAAATGAAAAGGAAACACAGATTACCCTTCCATGAGACCCATAGATTCCTACATGCCAGACCTATTGTTTTTTTAAAAGGTCCATAAAACCTATCATTGAATCTACTGGAGAGATGTTGTTGACATTTTGTTTCATCAGATCACTTATCGTTCTCTTTTTAAGAGTCCTTGGGAAATATTTTTGTTTCTTATCTCAAGAATAGCTTTTCCTGGGCAAAGGGTCACTGTGATTTATAAACCAGGTCAGGCCTCTCTCCATAATGTTATATGCATTAGTGCATTAGTATTGTTCTGGGCTCCTCTTTTTAACCTGGTCCATATTTTCCTTTGCCTTTCTCTACTACCTTTAGTCTATATTATCTTGCTGTTTTGTGTTTGTTTGTTTGTTTAAATACGCCCATGTAAAAGAGATTAAATCTTTTATGGAACTGGAAGGGCAAAGTTATAAGATTCAGGAAATCCTAACCCCCAAGTACAGAGCATTTGGCCCGTTTCACCAGATCTATTGGGAATTACATGTGAAAACCCAAGTGGCATTATATTTCTAACTTATTCCAGAAATGTTACCAGAGTCTTTTTGGACTTGTTTGCCCTTCCAACTCAGTTTTGTTTATAACTCCAGACATCTTTTCATGATCTACATATTTAAAACCAAACTTACTACTCTTATAAGAAGTTATTTTGTCCTACCATGTATTCAGGTTCAAAACTGTCTGCTAGGAAAATGTTATTTTGGTATATTACATCCATTTACCCTCCAACCTGTCAGAACTATGTCCAGAATGTTAAATGGACCAAATTCTATTTACATGAGCCAACCAAAAGTTATACGATGACCACTGCAGAGATTTTGACCAAACTGTATGACTTATGCAACAAACAGTTCAAGGTTCTGTACATAAGATGTTCAGAATATGCTTAAGTGTAGTATTTTTTTTTTTACATTATTGTTTCTTTTGAAATCCAGAATACCAGTTTAAGTGCAAAACTCTCAAATGTGGGAAACTGTGAAGTTAAGTATGAGAAAAATGAAAGTAAACAATCTAATAAGCACAAAATTAAAAATATACCCATCAAGCTATTTTTCCTGCTTGTTCTCCTTCCATGTAATAGGAAATACATAAGAAATGAAAGGGCCTTCTTCAGAACACAGACGTGGGAGGGTCTCTAAAACTTGGATCTGGGCTTTACCAATCAATCATTCTGATCTAAGGTTTTTGATCAAAGATTTTTTAGCAATCTAACATTTTGAAGGTGACATCCTATTCAATTTGTACCCTAATATATACATAAGTGCCAAGTAACATAAACAAAATAAAGTTGGTGATATTTAAATTTCTTGTAAGTCGAAATTGAAAATTAGAGAAAGAAGTAAAAATTTTAATTAATATCTTGAATTTGACAGAAATTGACCAAGATCTCTGATAAGTAGTTTGTTGCTAAAATATTCAACAGCAAAAAACTGTATTTTCTCACAATAAAAATGGCTATCAGCTGTCCTAAAATACCAGAATCAGAATTAAATCGATATGATGTGGAAGGAGGTTGTGTTAAATGCCATAAAAGAGCATGGAAAAATGGACAAATAAAAAAATGCCTTCTACTTAGAGGAGAAAGTTTCATTACTCTAAGAATATCTTGACATTTCTAAAAGAGAAATCTGACATCAATGAAGAAGACACTATGCTAAAAAAGACAACATTTTTTTGAGATCTTATTTTGGCACAGAACAACACTGTCTAGAAAAATATAATCTTTAATATGTACACTATTTGATATTGCAATTTCTGAGTATTCTCGGGAAGACCTGAAGAGTTAGTTTATCATTAGTTTTAGACCATGATTAAAGTCTAAATATTCAACCATTCAGTAACTGTGCTGAAAATTCACACTCCTTTTATAGTTAATGTATTTGAGTTATTTGTTTTAAGAAAAAAATGCTTTGCAAGCCACTACTAACAACAAATAGAATTTTCTTGAATACATATATCAACACTACAAAATTTTAAAAGCATAATTATCCATAAAATATTTTAAGGAGTTGTAAGCGTTGAAAAGAAAGTTTGGTTTAAAACAAAGTACTTTTAATATATTCAGATTTGGTCAGAACCAAATACATTATATCAAAGACCACAGCAACATAGAACACTTACCTGAGGTTGATTTCTTAAAACTATCAAAAGTAAGACTAACTATTCCCCCTGGAACATGACTTCACTAAATCTGTGAAAATGTACCAGGGTACCATTGCTCAGAGCAAGTCCTAGTAATCATTTTTCTGTGAAAGAAATGATCTATATTCAATTAAGTTTGGAAAATGCTAAGTTAAAGTTAAATAAATTAAGTTCACTGCAAGGCATCTTAGTTTTTCTCATACTCATAGGATTATCTGTCTCTCACACGGATCAGACTACCTATCTGACCATAGAACTCTGTCATTCACTCAGCAGCTCCCCAAAATACTGTACTGCCACACATATACTGGGACAATCTGTTCTTGAGTATAATAAAAGTTAAATTATTATTTCTGTAATTTTCATTTTTGCTCCCTAAGCAATAATAAATAAAACAAAGAACTAATGAAATCACAAAGTTAATAAGTTCCTAGTTTTAGCTTTAACATAAAACCCTCATACTGAATATTGAAAAAGTGTGCAGCAAAATTTATCTTCGGCACACACAAAACTTCAGGGTAGCTCTCTCCACAATTAGCGTCTGTCTCCCCACTGAACATCTTGACACCTCATGCCCACAGCCACAATCCACCAAGAGCTATTTATTCTCTCTCATCTTCTACACAGACCAGTCAGACCCATTTAAAATCAGCTAAGACAAACTAATACTCTGGTACTTTCCAAGCTACTAATGAGGCACAACAAATTAGCCCTTTAGAAGCATATAGGATTAAGACACTTTTAGAGATAAAAGTTCATAATTCAGCAAATAGCTACTTAATGATGGTTTTTCATATACTTCAAATGTGTCCCTTAAAACATCAACCATGTTACAACTCAATTCTAGGATTCTTTTGCAAAACATTTTACATTTCCTATCTAAAAGTACTAGGTCAAGTGATAATTTTATAAAATGATCTGGTTAATTCAGTCAGAAGAGTTAATTTATCTTTATTGTAAATTGAACACATATGAATTTTTTAGATGTGAAGTTACTAAAAGTAGTCTCTACTTTTTTCAGTTATGTGTCTACCTGGAAAAGAATGCAAAATAAAATATTTTAGGGTTACAGATGGCATTAAGAGGTTTAAGATTCATATATTTAAAGAATCTTTTTTTTTTTTTTTTAAGAATAGGACACAAAAGTAATTAATCAGGATTTTCCCCTTAAAATGAGGTCTGGAACTGTTATTAATCAAAGAAGGACTAGTACTTTAAAACTTGCTTTGAGTGGATATTTCTATTCAATTAGCCAAACTTAAAATGACAAATGATGTTTTCAAATATAGTTAAGCCTCTTTTTCACAAGTAAAAAATATAAGCTGAATGCTTTTGCACTTCTGAACTTTATACATTTCTGTTTATGAAATTTTTTCTTCTCAGAGCTAACTATATGGTTCTCTGCTTTCAACTTTTAATTCAATAAAATAGTAATTCTAAATAGTAAAATATTTAGAAGTTCCAGACTTCCAAAACAAAAAAAAACTTTCTTAGTAATCCCACACATATAGCTTAGTCATTATTCTGTGATCATTTTAATTGTTTGCTGTCCATTAGCATGAGAACAGTGAATTTTGTAACTTTCACTCAATAAAGCAGAATGAGCTGATGTAAACTCCCCTCTCTAGTTCAAAAACATATAAGAGGGAATATTTAAAACAACACAAACACACATACACTAAGATAGAAAAGCCAAAGACATCAGAGTCTAAGGCTGGGCTACTTTCAAAGTTATTGAGAGCAAACTGCTGTAATTTGTAGATTATATCACCATGTATATAGACAACCAAAGATATTTATAGATAAGCTATTAGTATTAATAAGAGCATTTAGCAGGATTGTGGGATAAAATATAAACACACAAAAATTAATAGTGTTCTTAAACTCCAATGATAACCATTACATAAGAGAAATTTTAAAAGACAGCAACAAATAATATAAGATCCCCAGAAACAAATCTTAAAAAAGATTATAAGACCCATGATGAAAATTATAACACATTTTTGAAGGTCAAAAAGGACCTAAAAAGTGGAAAATATACAATGGTCACGGATGGAGAGATGACATGATACAAGTGTCAATTCTCCCCCGAAGTATTCCATAAACTCATTGCAATTCTTATAAAATCTCAACAGGTCCTCTGATGTAATGAAATTAGAGTCTGATTTCAAAATGAAAATGCTCAAGTAAGGCTGAAGAATAGCTAAGGTTATTCTGAAAAATGAGAATAAAATAAGGAGGTGGAATTTGCTCTACGTTCAAGACTTATTCTGAAATAATAGTAATTAAAACAGCATAGTCCCAAGGCCAGGCCAGACATATACAACAATGTAACAACAAAAAGCTCCATAATACCCATAAGACAACAGTAGAATTTAGAATATCATAAAGATAGCATTTCAAATTTACCAGGAAAGTATAGAGAGAAAATGATTATGAAACAGTTGGCTTTCCTTAGGTAAAAAAATAAAATTAGAACCCTGCCCTCACCAAAATAACAACTAAAATTCAGAGAGATTCAAGACTTAAATGTGAAAAACAAAACTTTAAATCTATTAGAAGAAAAATATAGGAAAAGGATCTCATAAACTTGGGTCATGGTATAGGCATTCCTCGTTTTATTGCACTTCACCTTGTTGTGCTTTGCAGATAGTGTGTTTTTCACAAACTGAAGGTTGTGGCAACCCTTCACTATCAGATGATGGTGAGCATTTTTTAGCAATAAAGTATTTTTAAATTAAGGTATTACATTATTTTTTAAGACACAGTGCTACTGCACACTTAATATACTACAGTATGGTATAAATATAAATTTCATATGAATTGGGAAACCAAAAAATTCATGTGACTCGCTTTACTGCAATATACGCTTTACTGTGGTCGTCTGGAACCAAACCAGCAATATCTCCAAATATTTCCAAGAAAATATAACAAACAAAAAAGGCACAAACCATAGAGGATGTTGATAAATTTGACTGTATTATAATTTTAAGTCTGTATGGCTGGGCAAAACAGAATAGACACATTTCATCTTACCCTATTTATTACATCTAAAAAACCTAGACAAAATACATGAAACAGACATCAGAAGACTCTAAAAATTGGAAATAAGAAGTGAGACTGCATAGGGATCTCAGGATTCAAGGAATAACCGGGCAGTGAGTTCCTTTCTTTCTTTCTTTGACTCCTATATATCCCAATCAGGTGCTGAAGAAGCTCAAAACTAGGAAAGTGAAAGGGTACAGAACCCACCCACGAAACAAAATAAAACAAAACACCCAAGATACATGAAGTTTCTCTAAACAAAGTACTGAGGGAGGGCAGCCCTGATGAACAGAAACTTTTTTTTTTTTTTTTTTATTGGCTGCATTGGGTCTCTGTTGCTGTACACGGGCTTTCTCTAGTTGCGGCGAGTGGGGGCTACTCTTTGTTGTGGTGCACAGGCTTCTCATTGCGGTGGCTTTTCTTGTTATGGTGGAGAACAGGCTCTAGGCACGCGGGCTTCAGTAGTTGCAACATGCAGGCTCAGTAGTTGCGGCACGCGGCCCTAGGGCACACGGGCTTCAGTAGTTGTGGCATGTGGGCTCAGTAGTTGTGGCTTGCGGGCTCTAGAGTGCAGGCTCAGTAGTTGCGGCACATGGGCTTAGGTGCTCCACGGCATGTGGGATCTTCCCAGACCAGGGCTCAAACCCGTGTCCCCTGCATTGGCAGGCGGATTCTTAACCACTGCACCACCAGGGAAGTCCCATAAACAGAAACGTTTTGACTACACCAGCCAAACAGCATGAAAAAAAAATTGTTCCTCCCCAACCTCGTTGTGTAATGAGACTGGCACTGAGGGTTTGGGGACACGTGTGGAAAAAGTCCTGACAACTATCCCAGCCAGACAGTAACAGGTAACAAGATTTAAGTAGGAACCAGAGTCTCATAACACCATACCCAAAATGTACAGGATATGACTGAAAATAACATAAAAACCAGGAAAATCTCAACTCAAATGAGAAAAGACATGCAACAGATTCTAACACTGAGATGACAAAGATGATGGAATTATCTGACAAGACTTTTAAAGCAACTATCATAAAAATCCTTTAAAGAACAGTTTCAAACACACTCAAAACGAATGAAACAAAGTCTCAGCAAAGAAACATAAAGCAAAACCAAAAAAAAAGTTTAGAACTAAAAAATACAACCTAAATTAAAAACTCACTGGTAGGGCTCAATAGCAAGAATTCAGACAACAGATGAAAGAATCAGTGGACTCAAAGATGGATCATAATTATCCAATCTGAACAACAGAGAAAACATATTGAAGAAAAGAAAAAGAAAACCAGATCTCAGGGTCCTGTGGGACAATAACAAAAGAACTAACATTCCCATCAGTGCAGTCCAACAAAGAAAGGAGAAAGAGTAAAGGGCTGAAGAAATAAAGGATAAAAATTTCCCAAACCTGACAAAAGACATAAATCTATAGACACGAACCAAAGAATCTTGAAAGGTGATCAAGAGAAAGAAAAAACAAATTACCTGTAGGGGAACAGTAATTTGAATGGCAGTGAATATTTCTTTGGAGACCTTGGAGGTCAGAAAAAGTGACACGTTTTTCAAGTGGTGGAAGAAAAGAACTTATAACCTACAAATCTATATCCAGCAAAAATACCCTTTAAACTGGAGATGCAATAAAGATATCTTCTGATTTTATACAGAAAGGTAGCAACATTAAATGAAACATATACACAGATATCCAGATAAAACTGTAACCTGAGCATGTGTAATTTCTAACCATTTTTCCTCCCCTTTTTTCCTCCCCTCCACCCTTAAGTATATACACATTTTCAGTGAAATAACCAATAAAATATATGCCAGAGGAAGAATCCCCTTGAGAGAAGAGTAAATTGGGGCAGGAACACTGAATGTGACATAAGCACGTGCATATATGCACACCACACACACCCTCCCAACTAAGGTTGCTGGATGAGCTCTGAGCTGGCAGAATAATACAACAGAAATTCAAGGTTCCCTGTGCTGTTGCCTGGGCCTAACAGATTTGACAAAGCTCCCTTCATCCCCAGCCAAAATGGAAACAAAAACAAAACCTGAAATAACCCATCTCAACTTCCAAAGCTGCACAGATAAACTCCGCCCAGGATAAGCATGAGCAAACAAAATTTTTAAAAAGGATAATGATTTCAGAACTCAGAGCAAATGCCTTGCTTTGATACAGTTACTGCCAGGAGAGGAGAAACCTTTTCTAAAATTTCTGACCAGTATTTTCACTGAGATTTAAAAGAATACTGCATCTATGATACTAGGAAAGAATGTAGAAGGGATAATCTGAGTTGAGGAAAGAGTATAAGAAAAAGCTCAACTGCTCAATGGAACCACTGAAAAGCAAAATGAATATTTTAGAGTAGCAATTCTTGATAAAGAGTACATTTAGGGGGAGACGTTTGAAATTAAGAGTAGATGTAGAATAGTGAAAAATAAGGTTGGAAAAGTAGATTGATGTTTTTTTTTCACTGATGACAAATTTACTAAATTGTTCAAAGTTGCTTTTCAGTTGAACACCAAAGAGGTATCTGTTGCCTACACAGACTATTTCTTCTGACAGTAAATCTTAGAATTATATAATTCTCTCTTGTAAAAGGAAATTTTATATCAAACCTCAATAAAATCATAACTGCCGCTAGACCTGACAATCCCTAGCCACAAAACAGATCACATCCTGCATTATACTTAATTTATACAAGATTCTTAACAAGCTAGGTAGTTGTACTTAATTCAGTAAGCAGTAAAGAGCCAATGAAAATTTATGAGCAAGGAAATAATATGATCAGAAGAGCATGACAGAGAATTTGCAAATGAGATTAATTTGGCTTCCCATACTAAAAAAAAAAAAAAAAAAGATAAACAAACAACACTGAAAACATATTTAAAAATGACAGGGAATGACACCTTCCAGTAACAGCCCTGCAGAGAACACGTTTTATCTACTAGTTTTTAGAACATTTTTGTAAAATGATTTTGTATGTGTAGGATATGATGTAGCAGTTTACAAATTACATGTTAACTAATAATACATCAGAAGTACCTCTGTAGTAAAATATGAAAAAGCAAAAAAAAAAAAAAAAAAGACATGGAAAATTTAAGATTATATTTAATTGTGTTAATTATTAGGAAACTTACTTACCAAAGGAAATATACAATGGGAATCATTAAAAAGCTATTAAAAATTATAAAAGTGGAAAAAGTAGGAAAAGCAGGGAATTAAAAATTCAAAAATAAAAGTTGAGTATGTCTGTACTCCCGCATGCCCTGCAATATCCCTGCTTTGCTCTCTCTACAGCCCAATCTCAAAGGCAGTTATAGCAGCACAGTCTATTAATCTGTGAGCATGTGAGACTAGGTAGAAGGATAGTGTGAAGAGGTTGATAACTATATAGTTTCAGGTCTACAGAAATGACCATCATGGACAGCAGGGGTACACGGGAGGAGAATAAAGAGCAAGCACAAAGTACGAGGTCCCACTTATGAACCATTACAGAGGCCAAGCACATGGTCCCCGTCCAGACCTAGGGAAGTACAGAGACGAGCAAATGAGAGACAAAGAGATGCTCATCAACCTTCTGAAAATACAATATATAAATCGAGATAGATTTTAATGAGTTTTGCTTCCTGTAGGTGTGAAATGGAGACACTACTCAATAAGGTTTTTGTAATGACTTACTGAGGATGTATATATGCACTTAGCATAGTGACTGGCCCATAATTTGAATTCAAATGTTACCTGCCTTTTCTTTCCATAAATACTCTTTCACTAGCATCAGTTCATTAACACACTGAATGTGTTATAAGAGCAACCAAAATTTTATTTGAGATTGCCCAGATTTCTAAGACCACACCAGATCCAAAAGCATGTTCTTTGTGGACAAGGTATTATTTCATGAATATAAATGAATGGTGCTGTTGGACTCAGGCAAGAGGAAATAAAGTACTTACAGAGTTCAAACTGAGTTTAGTAGAATGGGTAAGATTTAGAGAAACGTCAATGAATAAAGGAAGACATCATGAAAAAGATGATCAAGTTGAAAGGTGATCAAGAGAAAGAAAAAACAAATTACCTGTAGGGGAACAGTAATTTGAATGGCAGTGAATATTTCTTTGGAGACCTTGGAGGTCAGAAAAAGTGACACATAGTAAGTAAGTAAACTTACTAATTAGCAAAGTTCATTGGAGAAAATGTTGAGTCACGTTATTTTAGAAAAAGCAAAAATGGTCTGGCTGAAGTTTATATTGGAAAGCAGCTGGGAACATTAGGCTAAAAATCAGGCTGGATGTAGATTATGAAGAGAATCCAATGTCATATATAAGGAGCTTTCCCCTATAATAGTAGTTCTCAAAACGTTTTGCCTTTGGGACTCCTTTGCACTCTTAAAAATTACTGAGGCCCCAAACAGCTTTTCTTTTTCTGGGTTATATCTATCAATACTTCTTACATGAGAAATTGAAACTAAGAAATTTTTACAACACAAAAATACAAAGTACTCGTTCCATTAGTTGTCAGTGATGATGACATCACACATTATGTAGCCTCTGGAAAACTCAACTCTATTCTTGTGAGAAAATGAGAGTAAAAGAAAATAACATCATAATCTTATTACAAAAACTGGTTTTAACTTCACTGATCCCCTGAAGAGTCTTAGCAAACTCTGGGTGTCCCCATATCAATTTTGAGAGTTGCCTCTCTATAGCAACGCAAAAGACCAAATCAATGCAGGGGTTTTTTGTTTTGTTTTTTTTAAATTTTTTAACATCTTTATTAGAGTAAAATTGCTTTACAATGGTGTGTCAGTTTCTGCTTTATAACAAAGTGAATCAGTTATACATATACATATGTCCCCATATCTCTTCTCTCTTGCAGCTCCCTCCCTCCCACCCTCCCTATCCCACCCCTCTAGGTGGTCACAAAGCACCGAGCTGATCTCCCTGTGCTATGTGGCTGCTTCCCACTAGCTATCTGTTTTACATTTGGTAGTGTATATGTGTCCATGCCACTCTCTCACTTTGTCCCAGCTTACCCTTCCCCCTCCCCGTATCCTCAAGTCCATTCTCTAGTAGGTCAGTGCAGGGGGTTTTTGGTCTGTTCTGTTTTTTCATTTTCTTAACCGGTCTGTTAATGGTATGCAGAAAGACTAAAACAGAAAGATACAGAAGAAGAACCCTGGATACAGTGAGGTAAGATTACCAAAGCCAAACTTAACATTTACAGAAAATTTCATAAGTCTGGACTTGCAAGTAATAAAAGAGGAACAAACTGACTTAATTTCTTCCCTTAATTTCATTGTACCCACCAGGATACAAAACTCATTTCTTTAGATAGGCTATATCATAGGTATGGTCTCAGATGCTCTAGAATGGTTCCAGTTTCAGGAAATTTTATTTTTAATAAAGACAGTTGGTTATGTGTCAGATTTTTATCTAATTTGTATGACTTCATAAGACATTATGAAAGTAAAAATCACACACTAAAAAAATATCTATCAGTCTATGTGTCTTGATGTGGTTTTAAGATAATGATCTCTGCAATTATATGTTCAGCTAGCCCTGAAAGCTATCATACATAACACTATTTCTATAAATGTGTCCATAAATATAGAAACTGTACATAACATTGTACTGTTACACAAATCTGTAAAAATCCTTTCTCTTTATTGTATAAACTTAATATTTTAAACATGATTCAGTTCATTGTGCTAAGTATACAAATTACATAAAAAAAATAAAAATTTATTAGCTAAAGTGACTATATGTAAATATAATTGTTATTTTTGTTTTTAGGTGATAATTCTCTAGATTTTTAAACAAAATCAAATTTAAAATGTTTCAAGGAAAAGGCTGGATGAATAGAATCTAGAGTTGCTAAAACTTTTTATTTTCAACCCAAAATTACTAGATATGCAACAGGGTGATGTGACTCATTCACAGAAAAAAAAGGCAGTCAATAAAGCCTGACTCGTAATGGGCCACATGTTGTGTTCAGTAATGACTTTAAAGAGGCTACTATAAATATGGTAAAAGAATTTTTTTTAATTGAAGGAAACTGTCATTAATAACCAGAGCTACATCCTTGATCATTGCTCTTATCTACTAACCTTTACTGAAATAGATACTGGTCTTCACTAATAAATCTTTAAACTCTAGTAGTATTAATTAAAAATCAGGTATAATATTTAAAACATTTAACAACCAGTATGAATGGACAACTGTCCACCAGAAAGGAGGGGTGGTAAGGATGCCAGGCTGACAGGCAAAGGTATTCTTTCATTCCCACCCCAGACCAGCACTGAGGCCTGGGGAAGTCAGCATTGGTACAGGAAAGGAGGAAATAGGGTGATTAACTGCAAGAAAATCAACTAATAGGAACAGCTGCCCTAGGGCTAAAACTACATCCTAGAGGCCTCCTGCTGGTCCAGGTACTAACCCTTTAATTGCTGGATTATGAGTTGGTAGGAGCTGCACTTGGAGGGCTCTTAGCAGTATCCATTTCCCAATGAGCTAAAAAATATTTCAGTATTTTAACAACTGGTACTGTCATATACCCTGAGAGCAGTTGAATATCAGTCCTTCACAAACTAAAAGAATAGTAACAAATACTGTCACCACTGATATGACAAAATTCTATTTTACAATTTAGAGATGAGTTTAAATTTTTTTTAATTTTAGCATTCCAAAAGCTAAAGCTATTAATACAAAAACAAATACTTCAGTGAACTAAAGCCTTCACTATCTCTACATTTGGGGAAATTTTCCAAACTTCTAAAAGTACTCTTAACTAGAGCCTTCATTATTAATCACTAAGTCCTAAAATGGTGGCATTTTGGAATTTCTTTAAAAAATTAAGTTAACACACCTTTACTTTCCCAACTTTTGATCTCTAAATAAGGTAATTTTGTTATCTTCAGTAACTTTACAAATTAATTATTTCATTTATTTGCTATACATATTATATTGAACTGACTTGAAAACTAAACATCTATAGATATGCATTTTTTCCCTCACATGACAAACCCTCATTTTACTGATTTTCTTTCAAATACTACCAAGCTCCTTCAGTATCTTGGTGGTTTAAACCACCACCATCACCACCTAAAACAACAAACTGTAGATATAAAAGATGGGCAAAAGTGACATATTTTAGTAGACATTTATCACAAACTTTGAAATTTGAAGACTTGGAATCCAATCCTATCTACATGATTTACTGGAAATGGGAGCCCAGGCAAGACCTGTTACCTCAATAAGCCTTACTCTCCTCAACAGAACTGCATTGTTATGTCTGTAGGGCAACTAGCATAGTGACAAGAGCTTCATGCTAGCTGGTGCCCCATAAATTTTAGTTTCCTTTCCCTAGCCTTTACCAAAAAATTAGGTAATTGGGTGATAGGTTATGAAACAACTATATAGAAGAAAAATAATTATGCTGAATAAAACAATGATACCTAAACTAGAATAAAATAAAAAATAAAAATTATGCTTATTTTTTAGATTATAACATTAACACATTCTTACAGTAGAAAAAGTGGGGAAAAAATCTTCCATAATCCTACCACCAGACATAACTACTATAATTATTCCTCCCGACAGTGTTTTGGTTATTGCATAGAATACATAACTGTATTAACATAAAGAGTTGTTCCTGTATTTTTTTCTAAACTTTACTTTCTAAGGCCAATAAAAATTCTCAGAAAACATCATTTTAAGGAATATTTTATCAAGTGAAATATCATATTGTTTACTAGTCTTCTATTCATAGATATTTAATTTCTTCTTACTCTTTCTGTTATATATTTTTAAAAAATACTACAATGAACATGCCTGTATATAAATATTAAGATTTGATTTTTTCAAGAGTATCTATGAAAAAAAATAAAAAGAGTATCTATGAAAGGCAAATTTAAGAATAACTGGTAAAACTGACTGAAATGTTTATTATAATGCACTCTATCCTTATCAAGTCCAAAATACATTTAACTGGAACCTGATTTTTTTTCTTTGCTATGTGGTTCAGTATACCTGGCATACCCATTGTCATGGGTTGAATGGTGGCATACCAAAACATATGTCTACCTAGAAATTGTGACTGTAACCTTATTTGGAAAAAGGATCTTTACAGACATAATTAAGGTAAGGACCTTCAGATAAGATCATATGTATTAGGGTGGATCCTAAATCTAAAAATAGTGTTCTTAGAAAAAGTAGGGGAAAGGACAATGCAGGGAAAAAGTCCATGTGAGGACTGAGGCAGAGACTGGGGTGATGTGTGTACAGGCCACAGAATGCCACAGACTGCCAGCAGCCACCAAAAACTAGGAGAGAGACGTGAAAAGGATACTCCATCAGAGCCTCCAAAAGCAACTAAATCCTACCGCCACCCTGATTTCAGATTTCTGACCCCCAGAACTGTGAGAGAATTAAGTGTCTGTTATTTTAAGCCACAAAGCTTGTGATAATTTGTTATGGCAGCCCTAGGAAATGAAGACACCCTCAAATCACATTTTAAATCAATGTCTATTCACTGTTTTAAAAGCTACATCATCTATTTCCCATTAAACTCCCCTGAATTGTCCCATTACTATTTGGTTATACATTATTTTATTTTTTACAAGCACTATGAACATCACCTACTTACACGTTGCATCCATTAATGATAATCTAGTTGTAGTTCTAATGTAGTTTTTGTCTACTCAGTCATAATATAAGATCCTTGAAGGCAGGAACGGTATCTTAAATGCCCTGCTTGTCATACATTTCACCTAATATAGTGCTATATATACAGTGCAAGATTTAGTAGCTTCCTATTTGCTAAAATACAGAATGACTAAAAACTTTTTTATATACGTTAAACCATCCTTATGGAATACTTTAGAATGCTAGTGGGATCCTTTAAACATCTACAACATATAAAATATAAAGATACATTTTCCTGCTCTTAAAACTGAAGTCTGGTCTTATGAAAATCCTCATTGCCTATTGTTTTAAAAGATCAACATTTACTGTCAATGACTTAAAATCTGCATCAGGAATCTAACAATACTAAAGATACGGCAAGAATCATGGAAGTTAGAAGGGCTATAATAGAACAAAGCACCAGCAGAAACCTCTTCTGTAGAGGATAGGCTGTGATTACAAATAAAGAAGTTCACCATGTTACATTCGTATTATGTTTTATAGTTACTTAAGGTATAGTTGTTTTAACAATTGCTTGGAAAAAAAAAAAAGAATGGTATTAAACAACAACAACAAAAATCTAAGTATACAACATACCTGAGTTCGTAAAATTTCATTTTTTGACAACTGCATATCACCAGTCAATTCTTTCACAGTGATGCCCAGTGGCTCCAGACGTCTGCTGAAGTAATTTGTCATTTCAGCTGCCAACGCTTTCATTGGAGCAACATATACAATCTGCGCCAAAGAAACACTAGCTTGATGAATGAGCAAAAACTACAACGTCAATACACGTCACTATTTATTGTAAAATATGATGCTAGCCACTTAGGGTGAAAAATCTTAATAGTGATATATGAAAAGTACTTATCTTTGTTGCATAAGTGTGCAGCTGTTTACAGGACAATGGAATTTGTTTATATAGCCTTATCACTTTGAAAACTGGTGCTTCAAAGCTAAGTGCGTTTTCACAGCTTTCACAGGGGTAGTGGGATTTTCATAACACAAATAGGGATTGCCTAAAAGTAATGAAGTGAATCATGCAGCATTCTTTACATGACTTCATGTATAATATCCTTAAAAACTTCCAGATCTCATGTAACATGTACAACTGCAAAATGATTTTAAATTTTACAATTTAAAAAGCTGTTGTCGGACTTGTTAATTTCCTACCTTAAATTCATTCTTTCTGATAACACCTTGTTGAAAATGCTGGCGAATTTCATGCAAAACTGTAAGCATTGCAATGTTGGTCTTTCCAGCTCCAGTAGGGGCACAAATCAGCATGTTCTCATTGGTGTTGTAGGCAGTCTCAAACACAATTGACTGGATTCTATTGAGTCTTCTCATTCCTTTAAAAGCCAGCTGTCCAATCTAAAAATGACATGACCCACTATAAATGATAATAATGTGAAGGTCTCATACAAAACATTAAATGCAAATTTTTTGTGATTAAAAAACAAACAACTAATTTGTTTAGTCTCTCAATGCGTCCTGTATTTAAACTAAGTGTGCACAGTTGACAACTCACAACTATTGTACAATTCTAATGCACTTGGGAATTGTAACCCACTAAATTTGTAAAATATGATAATGAGACTATACCTGTATCTTTGTACACAATCCTAAGTACAAAACAATGATAATAATGTAATGAAACAAAATTAAACAGGTATCTTTTGATTTCATACGATGATAGCCTAGTTTATTTAGATTGAGGATAACTAATGAAAGTGAAAACAAGAAAATTCCTGGGGATATATATCAATAAGAAATTCTATTTCAATATGTTATGGATTTTTAAAGATACTTTTTTGAAAAGGCAGCCTTAATAGTAGGAATAACAGCTGCAGATTATGTTTGTTCAGAACTTACACTGTGACACATGCAATTGTAATCACTTTCATATATTTATTTATTTAATCCTCAAAACAATTCTATAGTATAGGTACCTTTAATATGTCCTTTTAATAGAGAAGAAATTAAAGACACAGAGTGGTTAATTAATTTTTCCTAAAACCTTCTATACAAAAAGTCTTTAGAGATGAAAACTACAATGTCTGAGAGAAAACAAAACACTGGATGGAATTAATGGCAGGAAACTGGAATTGCTATATTAATGCCAGAAAAAAATTGATTTAAAAGCCAAGAATATTACCAGGAATAGAGACCCAGTCATTTCATGAAGAAGATGATTAATCATTAGGGCATAACAATCCTAAATGTTTATATACCCAATAACAGATCTTCAAAACACATGAAGCAAAAACTGATAGACAAGCAAAGGGAAATAGGCAAATCTGCAATTTCAGTCAGAGATTTCAACATCCCTCTCCAAGAACTGATAAGTCAAGTAGGCATGAAAATCAGCAAGGCTACAATAGATTTCAACAGCACTAACAACCAATTTGACCTGACTGACATTTATTCATCTAACAATAATTCTCCTCAATTGTTCATGGAACATTTAACAAGATATATATATACCATATTCTGGGCCATAAAACAAGTCTCAATAAATTGAAAAGGAAGCAATACATACAAAATATATTCCCTGATCACAATGGAATTAAATTAGAAATCCTTACTAGAAATATCCTTAGAAAATATAAAATATTTGGAACTAAATAACGTTCTTCCTAAAATAACCCATGATGAAAGAAGAATTCAAAAGGGAATTTAACTATTCTTAACTGAAGAAAATGAAAACTCAACATATGAGAATTTGTGGATGTTGCTAAAGCACTATGCAAGGAAAAATATACAGCACTAGCCACCTATATGAAAAAAGAGGAAAGGTTTCAAATGAATGACTTCATCTTTCAAAATAAGATATTAGAAAAAGGAAAAATTAAAACCAAAGTAAAACAGAATAAAAGAAATAATAAAGATCAAAGTAGATATCAATGAAATGAAAACAGAAAAGCTTATTCTTTGAGATCAATAAAATTGATTAATCTCTAGCCAGACTGATCAGGAAAAAAAGAGAGAAGACAGGGAATTCCCTAGCAGTCCAGTGGTTAGGACTCTACACTCTCACTGCCAAGGTCCTGGGTTCAATCCCTGGTTGGGGAACTAAGATCCCACAAGCTACGTGGCGTGGCCCAAAAAAAAAGAGAGAGAAGACACAAATTACTAATGTCAAGAATGAGAAGGATGGCATCACTACAGATAGATGCTGCAGATATTAAAATAATATAAGGGACTATTATAAACGACTTTATGCCAATAAATTTGACCATTTAGATCAAATGTACAACTTTCTTAAAAGACACAAATTACCAAAGCTCATTCATGAAGAAATATACAACTTAAATAACTCTATATCTGTTACAGAAATTAAGGCTGAAGTTAAAATCCTTCCCACAAAGAAAACTCTAGGTCCAAACAGTTTCACTGGTAAATTCTACCTAACATTTAATGAGGAAATAATACCAGTTTTTCATGGAGTTTTAGACTGTTCAGAAAAACTGCAGAGGAGAGAATACTTTCCAAATCATTCTATGAGGCAAGCTGTCCCCTAATACCAAAACCAGACAAAATAAAATTGCAGACCAATATCCCTTATGAACATAGAAAACAATTATAAACAAAACTTTAGTATATTGAATTCTACAACATAATACTATATCATTACCAAGTGGGGATTATCACAGGAATGCAGGGTTAGTTTAACATTCAAACTCAATGTAATTCACCATAATAATACACTATAATGGAAAAACCATATGATCATCTCAATAGATGTATAAAAATAATTTGACAAAATCCTACATCCATTCCCAACCAAAAAAAAAAAAAAAGTCTCAGCAAACTAGAAATAGAAGGGAATTCCTCAAACTGTCAAAGGATATCTACAAAAACCCTACAGCTCATACTATACTTAATGGTGAAAGACTAAATGCCTTCCCCTAAAGTCAAGAACAAGATATTACACTCACCACTTAACGCCATATTATATGTTATACTCACCACTTATCATAGTACTATAGGTTCCAGTCAGTACAATCCAGGAAAAAAAATTATTTTTAATTTAAAAATAGAGGCATTCATGTAGGAAAGGAAGAAGAAAAACTGTCTTTATTTAGAGATGACATGATTTCCTAGGCAAAAATCTGATGGAATCTACAAAAAATCTCCTAACACTAATAAGTTAATTTAAGATGGTTGGAGGATACATGACCAGCATGTTTTTAAAATTATATTTCTGTTTACTATCAATGAAAAATCTGAAAGTAAAAAATTTAAAAAAATCAATTACAATAGCATCGAAATTATAAAAATTTTAAGAGATAGGAAACACTTATGTACTAAAAACTATGTAATTTTGCTAACAGAATGAAAAAAAAATCTATGAAAGATGTCAGTTCTTCCCAAATTGATATATAGATTCAATGCAAATCCAATTCAGTATCTCAGCAGGCTTTTCTATAGAAATTAACAAGCTGGTTCTAAAATCCATATGGAAACACACAGGATCTAGAAGAGACAAAACAACTGTGAAACAAAAGAACAATGTAAGAGAGCTAAAACTACCTGATTTCAAGGATTATTAAAAAACTAGAGAAGTCAAAACAGCGTGGTATTGGCATAAAGATAAATAGATCGAAGAACAGAATAAGGAATCCACACAGAAACCCTCACATATACGGACGGCTGATTTTTGACGAAGGCTCAAAGGCAATGCAAATGACAAAGGATAGCATTTTCAATAAATGATGCTGAATAAATGGATAGCCACACGCAGAAAATGAACTTGGATCCATACCTCCTACCATATACAAAAGTTAACTCAAAACGGATCATTGACCTAAAATGAAACTTAAAACTATAAAACGTGTTCAAGAAAATAAAAGATAAATTTTTTGTGGTCCTGAGTTAGGCCAAGATTTCTTAAACACAGCATAATCTATAAACAAATAAATTGATAAGCTGGACTTAAGCAAAACGAAAAACTTACAGTCTTCAAGATAATGTTAAGAAAATGAAAGAAGAAGCCACAGCACGGGAGAATATCTCTGTGAAGCTTACAGGTGATAAAGGACTTGCATCCAGAATATATAAAGAATTCTCCAAACACAATGATAAGAAAACAAACAATCCAATTTTTTAAATGGTCAAAAGATTTGAACAGTCACTTCATCAAAGAAAGTATGCGGATGGCAATAAGCACACAAAAAAGATGCTCAACACCGTGAGTCATTAGGGAATTGAAAGTTAAAACCACAATGAGATAACACTATACACCTATTAAAATGCCTCAAAAATTTTTAAATGCCCATTGCAAGTGTTGGTGGGGATGTGGAGGAACTGGCACTTAATTTTTAAAAAGTTAAACATACACTTAACGTGATCCAGCCATACCACTTCTAGGTTTTACCCAAGAGAAAAACAAAAGTATATGTATATACAAAAACTTGTAAACAAGTGTTCATAGCAGCTTTATCTGTAATAGGCTAAGACCAGAAACAACTCATATGTCCATCAAAAGATGAATGGATAAATACAATGTAGCACATTCATACAATGGGATACTACTCAGTGATAAAAAGGAATGAATCATTGAAACATGTAAAATAAGGATGAATCTCAAAATGACTGTTGAATGAAAGAAGCCAAATAAAAAAAGGAATACATACTGCATGGTTACATTTATACAGAAATCTAGAAAATACAAACTAATCTATAGTGACAGAAAGCAGATTAGTTGATGCTTGGGGGTAGGGAGGTGGGTGGAGGGAGAGATAGGAGGGCTTGCAGGGGGCACGAAACACCTTTTGAAAGTGACCATTATGTTCACTATCTTGATTGTGGTGATGGTTTCACATGTGTTTACATACGCTAACTTATCAAATTTTCACTTTAAATATATATGGTTTATTGTATGTCAAGTATACCTCAAGAACGCTGTCTTTTTAAAATGAAAAATAATTTTATAGACTTATCTATTATATCCACTTATGCTTTCATTTGGACACACACACACTTTGAAGATATCAGAGTAGTATCTCTAGGGCCTAGAAACTCTTGGGCAGACCGATTAAACACCTGAAAGTACCAGCGATACTTTCTCATCGATCTCTGCTGATGACTCAGCCTGGGACTGGCAGTGCAGCACATTTTTCAGGACACGAGGCTTAGGGTCAGAGGCCCAGGTTAAAAGATTGGCTTTGTATTTGCAATGTAACTTTGAACATAATTAACACCTCTGAGTTCTATTTCCTCATCTGTAAAATAAGGTTAGTTATACTATCACCCAAGGAAATTATAAAAATAATAAAAATAGCCAACAATTACAGAGTTCTTATTATGAGCCAATCACAGGGTAAATCCTTCATATGAATATCCTAATTATTTGTAATAACCATACCAGATTATTTTACAGATGGGGAAACAGAGACTTCAAAAGACTTAAGTTCACACAGCTATAAATGGTGGAGTTAGGATTCGAAGATAGTGTAACTTCAGAATTGCAGTCTTTAATTGCTAATGTTTATAAACCATATAGTATAAACCATACACAGTGTAGGTACTTGCAACTGTGTTGAAATAAATTAATAACATCTATTATCATCACTGTCATATATCATCTTTGTTTTTTATATGAAGCTTCTAAAATACTATGGTAAGTGAATGCTACAATTTCCAGTCTTCATAGACTCATGACAAAAGTCCACTATTCCTAAACTACAAATCTGATCATGTCACATTCCAGCTTGAAGATTTTCTGAGACTTCTCACTGTCCATTTTAACTATACAGGGTAGGTAGCATACAAGATCTTTCAAGGCACAGAAGGTATAGCAAATAGAACCCTTCAAAATGTGAACCCTTGTTATTATCTTCCACTACTGCTATCTATACATACTATTTTCTGGACATTCTTTGTGCCTTTGCACCACCTATAATACCTTTCCCAACATTGAGAAACTCTTCATTATCATTCAAGTTCAAGTTCAAATGTAATCTCTGGTCCCCTTCAATTCCATACACAATTATTATATTTATGCATTTATACTCTGCCGTATTTCAAAAGATTTAAGGAACTCCCATTTCTCTCAGCAGCTGGACATTCACACCACCCCCTTTATATATATATTGTCATTATGGCCCTTAACCACAAACACTGAAATGATTTGTTTATATGTATATCCGGCCCACTGGATTTAAACTAAGGATTCAGTTTTACTACTCTCTGCATTACCATAGTACCTAACCAATTGCCAGGAACATAATAGATCTCTAAATAAATTTTTACTGATTGATAAATCAGTTGAATAAATGAGGGGAAAAGTCTTAAAAAATCTTAAAAAGATACACACTTCATTCACAATATCTTCCAAAGGAAGAGTAAACTGGATCTAAGCAAAATATATAGCAGTTCCAGAAAAAACCTATATTCAATCTTGAATAAGAAACATTTCTTTTGTTCTTAAAGGTTACAGTTCAATCAAGAAGTAAACTAAGGCATTAGAAGAATATACTCACAAACAAACCTATTACACATGGAGGTTTATAACATTCTATTCAATTCAACAATCATTTACTGATCACTTGCATAAATATTACTATACTAAGGACTTATGTCAGTATAAATATTTCTTCTCTTAACAAAAGTAAGAGAGTGTCTAAAATGATCCTTAGAATATTTAGCTTGTGGTTTAAAGGGAAAAAAAGGTGATAAAATTATATTACGCCATTTCAGTTGTCTACAATAAAGATATGGACTAGGTGCTGAGGTATCTGAGGGGAGAGAGAGTCACTAAGAAGAATGCTCTTTCAGGTAGAAGGAACTGAGTATTACAAAAACACCTGGAACTAGTTAAAAGTTAGTAGTTGTGTGACAGAGATGGGAGGAAGGGGAAGCAGAGATAATGAAGATGGAAAAGTAGGTTATGAACAGACTCTGAAGACCGGACTACCATAGAGACTCACCTACCTCTAAAGATTTTCCTGAAAGAATATAGGGTAGTGGAGGAAACTAAGGCCTAAAGAAGTTAAACAACTCACCCAAGTCCACACTGCTAATAAATTGTGGAAGAGATGAGACCTGAACTGAGTTTGTCTTAGCTCCAAACACAAATTATCACCAAATATACCGTCTAAAATACTATCATACAATGATTCAGTTTGCCAATTAAGTTTCAACATTCATTTAAAAACCACTGCAAAAGACTCCTTAAATTACTGTTGCATATATACAGTCTTTACTAGCAACAGAACATGCTGTCGAGAAGCAAGATACCAAAAAAAAAAGCAAACCCCTACAAAAATTTATAAATTACTTCCACAGCCCATATTCTGCCCCCTCCCCCCAAAGTTTCTTTTTGTTTTTCATTTTAAATTTAGAAAAATGGATGAAATAATTTTCAAAATAAACTTGTCGGTAAAAAAAAAAAAAAGGAATGTGTACAGGCAGCAACTGTAACAGTATTAAAAAATATCACTAGAGGATTCAGTATGTTTCAAGTTATGTTTGTGAGCTACTAGAACATGAGATAATTAAGTTAAAGTTTACTGAGCATAAGGAATTTCTTGTATTGAAATAACATTCAAATTATATTCACAAATATCTTAAGGAAACAAAAGATTAAAGAGGAAGAAAAAGTGTGGCTATATCAAAACTCTATTTTACTTAAATTTAGAACTATGTAGTGATAATATTCATTGTTTTATTTATATTTCATACATACACTAATGTCTAATTAAATGGCACTAACAATCATTGCTTCCAAATATTTAATATTCTTCTAACTTAGAAGAAACACAGGTGTTCATTTTATACATGAATGAATATACAAAATTGAACTGCAATTATTTTTCTTAGTATCTTAATATTTGTTCTTAAATAGAAAACTGAGTATCATGGCTAATTTATCATAAAGGCTTTATGTTTAGCACAGAGTCATTCTAAATATGCACCATTTCCCCTTTTAATTAGTTTTAACTAAGCATTTTCAAAACATCATAATCAGTAGATGAAAATGTTACATGTTTCATCCTAAATCCACTTGCCTATGTATATTTTGGATTCATCAGACTACTAATCTTACAGAAATGACATGACTCATATATGCAATCCCATAGAAAATATATGTTTCTAATATACTTTATCAAACACTAGCTACACAGGCTGCTACCAAATGCACGCTGTATTTAAAAAAAATAATCTGGATGATACTATTTACCTGGAAGAACAAAAATGTACACTAGGGGCTTCCCAGGTGGCGCAGTGGTTAAGAATCCACCTGCCAATCCAGGGGACACGGGTTCGATCCCTGGTCCGGGAAGATCCCACATGCTACGAAGCAACTAAGCCCATGTGCCACAACTACTGAGGCTGTGCTCTAGAGCCCGCAAGCCACAACTACTGAGCCCGTGTGCCACAACTACTGAAGTCCGTGCGCCTAGAGCCCGTGCTCTGCGACAAGAGAAGCCATTGCAATGAGAAGCCGCAACAGAGAGTAGCCCCCGCTCGCCACAACTAGAGAAAGCCCGCGCGCAGCAACAAAGACCCAACACAGCCAAAAATAAATAAATAAATTTATTTTTAAAATGTACACTACACGGGGTTTCCCTGGTGGCGCAGTGGTTGAGAATCTGCCTGCCAATGCAGGGGACACGGGTTCGAGCCCTGGTCTGGGAAGATCCCACATGCCGCGGAGCAACTAGGCCCGTGAGCCACAATTACTGAGCCTGAGCGTCTGGAGGCTGTGCTCCACAACAAGAGAGGCCGTGATAGTGAGAGGCCCGCGCACCGCGATGAAGAGTGGCCCCCCACTTGCCGCAATTAGAGAAAGCCCTCGCACAGAAATGAAGACCCAACACAGCCATAAATAAAATACATTAAATTAAAAAAAAATGTACACTACACATACTGCACTAACTGTTTATAATAATCAAATGTAGGTACTTATACTGCCGGTCAGTTAAAATGCATTAACTGGGTATCTAAGATGAAGCCAGGATCATGTCATCCCTTCCAAGTTAGTATATGTATCATAAGCTTAAGTTTTAAATATTCTAACAGCAAACATCAATTTCAGCATGTATTTAGGAAAAATCATATAGATACCAAAGACATTCATTATATAATTTTCACAGTTTAAGTTTCCTCTAGCTCTAGATAGCATGTGCCTTAGGTTCAAAATTTCAGAATCAGAGATGATCACAACTCAGTACAGGCAGCCCAAGCTCTGTATGCTGGAATCCACCACTCTAATGCTTCCCACAGACCATGTTCCACACGACAAACTACTTAACAGCCATGGAAGGTAGTCTATTCACTAAGATGGAAAGATCTTGTTATGTGAAAAAAGCAAGATGCATACCCATATTATAATATGCTACTTTTCTCAAAGATGGTGGGGGTGGGGAGTAGGGAATAAGAATCTGCAAGAATCTGCTGTTTGTATATATTTAACAGTTAACACTAAAATATGTTTATATTTGCTTGTAGACATTCTGGGAGAATACATAAAATCTAATACTGTGATTTTTAACAGACTGAAATAAGGATCTGGACAGACAGGGGACAAGGATAAATTACGAGACTTTTCACTATTTAAAGGTTTCTAGTTTTTTAAATGTGATAATACCTATGCAAAAAGATAAAACACACACACAAAGATATACCACTGACTTCCTTAAAAAAACAGGAAAACTACAGATGTGTCTGATTAAGTGGAGATGCCTAAATGAGCTCTCAAGTATTGCAAAAATATTTCATATTAAAAAGTTCTTCTTAGGGCTTCCCTGGTGGTGCAGTGGTTGAGAGTTCGCCTGCCAGTGCAGGGGACACGGGTTCGAGCCCTGGTCTGGGAGGATCCCGCGTGCCGCGGAGCGACTAGGCCTGTGAGCCACAATTACTGAGCCTGCGCGTCTGGAGCGCCTGCTCCGCAGCAAGAGAGGCCGCGATAGTGAGAGGCCCGCGCACCGCGATGAAGAGTGGTCCCCGCTCGTCGCAGCTGGAGAAAGCCCTCGCACAGAAGCGAAGATCCAGCACAGCCAAAAATAAATAAATAAATTTATATTAAAAAAAAAAAAAAAAAAGTTCTTCTTAGGGCTTCCCTGGTGGTGCAGTGGTTGAGAGTCCGCCTGCCAGTGCAGGGGACACGGGTTCGAGCCCCGGTCTGGGAGGATCCCACATGCCGTGGAGCAGCTGGGCCCATGTGCCACGACTGCTGAGGCTGCGCTATGGAGCCCACGTGCCACGACTACTGGAGCCTGTGCTCCTCAACCAGAGAAGCCACCACAATGAGAGGCCCGCGCCCCGCAGCGAAGAGTAGCCCCCGCTCGCTGCCCACTCGCAGAGGAGAAGACCCAGTGCAGCCAAAAATAAATAAAAATAAAATAAATTTATAAAAAAAAAAAAGTTCTTATTATTCCTAGAGTTTTACCCTCCGGAGACAAAAAGGTAATTTAAAAAACCTTCAGAAGAGTAATTCAATTTAAGTCGTATGTCCCTCCACTCGCTGTCCTCCTCAGCATTCTCTTTTTTGGTCTTAATAGGCCGAGTTCCTCAAAGGTTTCTCTCAATTAAAAGTTTAGGAATAGAAGAAACAGCCGGTTCTCTTCCTACATCCAATACCTGTAGCATTAGAGCTGGGACCTCACCTAGGACTCTATGGTTTCAACAAAAGTACAGACCTGTTATTAAATGCAAAGCCTAAACTACACCTGGCCATTATCTAAAATGTACCCTCCCATTCGTTCATCGTACACTGAACTCTGCCTACCAAGTGCCAAGCTGTGAGGACTTACTCCCTGTCCTCAAGAGCTAAAGGCAAAGCAAGTGAATCTGGACCACCAGGAGTCTGTTACCTGGGCCCCAACTATACCTCTGCTACCACACACCTCCACAACCTAACCTTTAAAGGAACGGAACCAGGGAAGACCTGGTACGCTACTTCACTGATGGCCAACCCCAAACTGATGATCTGTGACCAGATCAGTAGACTAATACATTATAAAAACAAAAACTAAAATGTTATCTTTAATGCTCTTAATTGTAGATAAACACATAAGATAATATATTCCTTATTATTTAAGTTGGCAGGTAAGTTGTTCACTAATCCATTTAATGATAATAGTACCAGGTAGCTACCATTTCTTTTTTTTTAAAAGTCACATTATTCTTTTTTATTTTTAAACAATCACAAATGTGGCTCTTTTGAAACAAATATATATTTTTTAAGTATTTGGGTTTTTTAAAAATTTTTATTTATTTATGGCTGTGTTGGGTCTTCGTTTCTGTGCGAGGGCTTTCTCTAGTTGTGGCAAGTGGGGGCCACTCTTCATCGCAGTGCGCAGGCCTCTCACTATCACTGCCTCTCTTGTTTTGGAGCACAGGCTCCAGACGCGCAGGCTCAGTAACTGTGGCTCACGGGCCCAGCTGCTCCACGGCACGTGGGATCTTCCCAGACCAGGGCTCGAACCCGTGTCCCCTGCATTGGCAGGCAGATTCTCAACCACTGCGCCACCAGGGAAGCCCAAGCTACCATTTCTAATTGAGCACATACTACACAGTAGGCTTTGCTTTAAATGCTTTAAGGGGATTATTTCTCTCAACATCGAAAGAAAACCCATGAAGTAGGTCTTTTTTATTACCTTTATTTTAAAGATGGGGAAACTTGGCATGGAGAGATTAGAGAGTTTGCCCTAGGATAAATGGCCAATAAGTAGTCAAGCAAGGACTGGAACAAAAGTTCAAATTTTAAAGTCCAAGTTAAAAACTTGTAAAGCTTACTGATTTCATTATTTTACACTTTTATTCCTTATGCTGATTTTTTAACAAAGTAACTTAATTTTATAAAAATAAAAATAAATATAAAAATATAAAGTCAATGAAAATACTGACCATACTAATAATCAAATAAATGCAAAATAGTCAGAGTGCTTTTTAATCTGGGTGTTTAAGATTTTTTAAAAACTGATTATTCCTGGTAATGTTTACATCTTCATATGCATCATACACATTGCTTTTAAATGATCGTTAATAAATTTGCATATCATTTAACCTAAAAATTCCACTTCCAAAAATGTATCCAAGTTAAACTCACTGAACAAGAATGCCAGATAAATAAGCAAAAAGATGTCTGCTAAAATATCATTTATAATAAAAAAACTAATACAAGTTGAATGTCCATAAATAGGAGACTGAGATCAGTAATTCATGATGCATTCTTTATGAATTACAGTAGTTAAATAGGATGAGGAAGATATATATGCTTATAACATGCCACAGAACAGTAAAATAATTAAATATAATCTGTTAATACAAAAAAATTATGGAAAGATATACATCAAACTTCCATTGGATCTGGGATTATAAAGGAAGTTTTACCTTCTGTTTTATAAGTTTAGATATTACATTTTAGATATTACTTTTTTTATAGAACAGATTTTATAATCAGCTTCACAAAAACACTTTATTCTTTACATAAAAAAAAATTTATCTTAAGGAAAAACAAAAGGGGAAGACCTACTCTATGTTGTCTTAATGTATTAAAAATAATAATTTCTTTCTTGACAGATATAAATATCTAATGTTTTTATGTCAATATAAAGTAACTGATTCACCCTGTTTTTCATAATGTCATATAAAGAGTTCTACATCTTTACCAAACCCCAAATTTCCAATCTGTATTCCCACTTGAAAACACACTGAAATATTACTGAATTCTGTTAATTAAGAGATTAAAAAAGAAAAAATGAGATAAGAAAGACAGTGTATGGCCACTATTAGTTCCTCTTTACTGAAGAGTTGTGTGTTTTAATGTTTCATGATATTAATTCATTTTGAACCAGACAATCTGGGTAGAGGAAATTAAGTCTTAGCAACAAAAGACCTCAGGAGAGTAATCTACTATTAAGTCTTTGAAGGAAATGAGATTGTAAGATTTTGTGAAAAACAAGTAAGTTAGTTACTGTCTAAAATGAAACTGAGCCAATTTTCATTACATACAAAAAAGCAGTAAGAAATCACAATGCATAACTCATAATTCTTTCACATTATTTAAAGGAATGCATTTACATCATTTAAAAGAGTAACCAAAAATACTCAATATGCCCTTAAATGTCAATTCCTAAAAATTCTCTCATCCTGAAAATAGTCCATTTCACAACAACCAAATGGGACTTCTAAATATACTGTACTCCTTGATGACAAAATGATAAATAAGTAGGTATTACTGGCCTTGAAGAGAAAAAAACAAGGAGAGAAAAACAAATAATAGCAACACTGCTAGATTTAATTGAGGACTTAAGGCATAATGGGTGTTAGAAAGGAGCACCAACCTCTCCTTGGAAGGGTAAGGTACGCTCCTCATTCCCAGGTTTGAGCTAAGGCTTAACTGCTGAGAAAACTGAAGAAAAAATCTCAAGAGGGAATTTTAAAAGACAAACAAGATTCTGGCTGCACAATAACAAAGTCCACTGATGAACCATTGAGATTGCACATGTGGGTTTCTACCAGCACACTCTTAACAAGTCAGCAGGTCAGATGTCCTTCTGAAACACCTTCACCACCGTGCTATGCCAAGAGTCACATTCCCAATGCACAAGAAGACAGTAAAAGACATGACTGAACCTCATTTATGAGTTTGATTTGGCTAGGTTTGGTTTGCTTGTGTTTAGACAGAACCACCAGAATAAGCGAGGGCTGGATTCACAAAACCAGTATTACAATTACATATACAAACTTCAGATGCTTAAAGCGCAAGTAAAATTAGAGATAAAGAATCTGGCATTTTCTACTAAGTTAATAAATTATTTTCATAAGGGAGATAAACTTATCCTGACATGTATATATTATAAATATCCTTCCAGGATGTCACTTTAAGTGTTAGATCTTAAAAATGTAAGACACTATTATTTAACTGGTATTATAGTCTTTTTGACCCAAATTGTGGGACCTGCCTTCTAATAAACAGCCGCACTTCTAACCACGGCAATAAAACAGAAGCAAAAGAGTCTCTGTCAAAGTCTGTTAAGTCCCACAAAGAAAATGTCGTTTTCAGTTTCTTAGCTGATATTTACAGTAATAACCGGATTCAGCTCTGACCTTAACTTGTAAATTACTTTCACTAGCTTGCTTGAAATCTTTGAAGAGGGTAAAGTATCTGGGCACTCATGTGGTCAAGCTCACAAAATGTTACAGTTGTTAAATTATAGGTACTTTCTTAATTTAAAATGTTTTTACAGTACAAATGACTTTAAACTTTCCAAAACTAATTAAATAAAGCAAGGATGTCGTTTTAAATATATATCTCCTTAAACAAGAAAATTTCATATTAACAGAATCCTCATCAAATGAATTGTTTTGAAGGATAAGAGCCTATTTTCACTAACTAATCTAACAGATTAGATTTTAAGTCAAGAATACATTTAATATAAGATAATAATAATATAGCAAAAATGTGTTATATAAGTGAAAGTATTAATGACTTATTTAGAAGTCAGTTCAATATACAAATGTGCACACACGTGTGTATTCAAATATTCCAATGCTTAATATCATACTTGGTATTGACTTCCTGAAGAACAAAAATTTATAAATGCCTATTTAAATTGGTACCGTTTAAATTTTCCAATATTTTAAAAACACAAATTAATGTCATTAACTCATTTCCATAAAAGAGATGATCTCAGAATTTTCTTTACTGGGGAAACAAGCAGTAAACTGGACTTATAAATGGCTTCCTTAAATTTAAATTTACTGCTCATTCCCCTCATGAGATCTGAAGCTCACATAGAAGGGTTTCAGGGACTTTCCTGGTGGTCCAGTGGCTAAGGCTCCAGGCTCCCAATGCAGAGGGCCTGGGTTCGATCCCTGGTCAGGGAACTAGATCCCACATGCCACAACTAAAGATCCCGCATGCCTCAACTAAAAGATCCCTCATGCGGCAATGAAGATCCCACGTGCCGCAACTAAGACCCGGCACGGCCAAATATATAAATGAGTATTAAAAAAAAAAAAAAAAAAAAAAAAAGAGGCGTTACAAATACACTGAACCCACCACTCAAAAGAGTGGGGGAAGGACCTAGTCAAAGACTGCTTAGGGAGGAGCTCGGCTGACGGTGTGCTGAGGCGGCTGATGCTTTGAGAACAGGTTCTTCATACTTGGGGTAGGGGGTATTGGTGCTTTGAAAACTGACAGATTTTTCAGGACTCAACCCTTGAGATCTTCATTTATTTGCTAATGTGGGGAACAGTAACCTGGACATTTCTTAACAGTCTCCCAGGTGATTATCAAGTACAAACAAGATTGAGAACTGTTAGCTTAACCTTCCCTACCCACACCCAACACAGTGATTAAGGTTTTCTTAGTCATCTGATTTTTTCATAATTTAACACAACCTACTCTGGAAAGAACAAAGTACATTTTACTCAGAAAAACTTCTGTTTAAATGTGTATCAAATTAGAAGGGAGAAGTTAGGTAGGGGGACCCCCTGTAAGATAAATGCTTTACTTGAACTTCTTGTGTAATATGTAAAGATTTAAAGGATAAACAAAACATTTAAAGAAAGAAATCATGAAAGATATGCAATAAAACATGATATTATGCAGACTGCTTAAGAATTCATTAAGATTTCTTTATATATTGATTTCCTCTGATACATTTAAAATTACCCAAAATTACAATTATTATTTTCATACAACTCTGAAATTTATCAAGAATGTAAGAGCTCGCTGAGAATACAAAAAGCAAGGTGACCTACCTATGTTTATTTAGTCACTCCTTGATATTTGCACCACTGGATCAAATTTAAACTTGTCCTCTCCAAAACCTCTTGTTTTCAGTGTTTATACAAGGGGATTAAGTTAAATAATGTGATATAAGGTACCTAAAGAAATGCATAGTATTAACTAAAAAAATGCAAGTTCCTTTGCTTTATCTTCATTAATTTAAAGCTGTCTTCTACATTACCTTCCGTATTCATCTTTGAGGAATTTTAAAGTTATTTATACCAAAATAATTCCACCTACCAATTTCTCTTAACAGAAAGATCCAAAGTATGCCCTGAACTTTTTCAGGATTGCAATATCATACTGCAATTTGGGTGGCTAATCTCCCAAAATATATCACAGATAGTGCTACACATATTCTGTGTGCTGACTCATGTAATCTTTTCAGAATAAATAGTCTGATGAGGAAACAAACTTAGAGGTGCTATGTAACTTGATCCATACCACAAAATGTGCGAATGGTGAAGCTGAGAATTCAACATCAGTTCTACGTGCCTAACCGGATAGTAAGTTCCTCAAAGGCACGATCATAATTCTAAATCTTTTGGTACCCACCATAGCACAGTGCCTTGCATCAATCAAGAGTTCAAGAAATGACTGCTGATGACTGATAACCAATCCGTACATATTTTCAGAGACAAATAATGAAAACCTGTGAGTAGCAATACAATCATACCCAATATTTCTGTTTATTTATGATAGGCCTGTGTAACCACAATACATAGATATGTTGGAAGATATGGACTAAGTTCATTTCTAAAGCAACTTGAAATTCCCACATTACAAGCTAAATTCATCTCCTTTTCAGACTTCTGAATTCATCTGAGTTCTAAAATTATCATTCTGGGGTAGCTCAATATGCCATTATGCTTTTAATGTTCTCTCTCCTAATTTCCCTCCCCATAAAATCAATAAAGTATAGGTTGTAAAGAAAGTTATTTTGTTCGATTACTACTAGCTAGAGGCAGATGCTAGTTATAACTCTCCTTAGTTTAGCAGGTATTCTTCAAGCAGCTGGTGCCCTTTTCCTAGTTAGCTGTTTGCAAGTGTTCCCAGTAGACTTTATGGTACTGCAATCCTGAAAAAGTTCAGGGCATACAGACAGAATTAATTCTTTTTTAGAAAAGAAAATATAAATAGCACTTCCCTTCAAATGAGACCTAGCTATTTCATATATTTGAACTACAGTGAACTTTCATAGCAACTAAACATTACTTTTTAATCATATAATTTAAATACTTGCTGAGAGTCAAAAATATATAAAAATCTCTTATTTATAGGAAAGCTTATCTAATGGAACAAATTTTTACATATTGAACATTTATTGACCCCTAAAACAGAAGACAATATATTATCAAAAGCATACTTTCACACAAAGCAGACTGAGTGCATCAAAATCCAATCCCAATTACTTTTCAGAGTAAGCTGAGAAATTTTAAAGATTTTCCTTACAGTTTCCATAGTAATACTTTAAATAATACTTGAATACATAACATAATGGCCCTCCTGACAATGACCAAGTTTTTATAATAAAAATACCATTTTAAAGTTTCTGTATACAAAGTAATACGGACAAGACATAATCTCCAATATTCTATACAAGGTCTACACAAAGTTTTCAACACAAAATCAGGAACTGTTCCTTTCTCTATACACCCCACATCAGCTGTGTTATGAAAAACATTGTTAAGTTCATTATCACTCTTCAGAAAAAGCCCAATCCCCCAGATCACAGCAGTCGAGAAACAACTCAAGTCTCAAGTTCTCCAAAAAATCTTCATTAACAGCTATAACCTGCACTGATCCCTCTGCCTTCTATTTAAGATTACATTAAATCCAAACTACTGATTTCATACTTAGTACATTCCACAGTATACTGTTGGTAAATACTCAACAGAGATGCCATCTTATGCCCCCAACTATGCTGCAAGCTCACTGAAGACAGGGGAAACATCTTGCTGATTTTTTACAAATATTATCTACCGATGTTTGCCATGTTTTAGGTGCATAAAAAATGTAAAGTCCTTTTTCCTTCCGCTTTGTCTGCTGATGTTAAGCAGACAAAAGAATGAGAAAATGAGTAAGAAGTTAAAAAGAAAGCTTTATCTAGAAACATGATGGTAAAACTAGAAAATTCCAAGGGCAAAGGGAAGATCTGAAAAGCAACCAGAGAGAAATCTTACCTTAAAACAAATCACAGCTAGGTTGATCGCAGACTTTGCAAAAGCAAAAATGAAAAGCAGATGATACAGTAATATCTTTAATATGCTAAGAGAAAATAACTGTGAACTTAGAATTCAATTACCAGCTAAAATATCTTTTGAGAGTAATGGTAAAATAAAGGTATTTTAGATTAACAAAAATTAAAAGAAACTTAATCTGCCCCCACCAGATTCCCACTAAAGAAAATTTAGGCAATGAAAAGTCACAGAACATGAAAGCACTAGATAAAATTAAAAAACAATGAGCAAAATATATAGGAAATCCAAATAACTATTGACTATAGAATAATAATAACGATAATAGTATCTGGTGTAAAAACTAAAACAAGATAGAACTAAAGTACATGACGACAACATCAAAGAAGTTAGGAAGGAAGTGAATGAAGTTTAAAAGTTTTAACAAACTTATTTTGTAATAGTTTTAGATCTGCTCAATGCTTAGAAGAGACAAAAAAAAAAAAAAAAAAACCAGAAGAAGAAGAAGAGAAAAGAACCAAGTTTCCAGATATCCAACTATGGACGGCATAAAGTTCTGACAGACAGCTCTGTTCTTTAGGGGCGTCTCAATCTTGGCATTATTGACATTTTGGTAACTCTTTGTTGTGAGAGGCTGTCATATGCACTGTATAATGTTTAGCAGCATCCTGGCTTTTATTTACTAGATGTCAGTAGCATCCTCCTAGATGTGACAGACAAGTGTCTCCAGACATTGCCAAACGTCTCCTGAGGAGGATGTGGGAGGTGGCAAAATGCCGAACGAGAACCGCTATTGTAGGTAAAGAATGGAAAAGGTGGGGTGGGGTCAACTCCTTTTTCCTTTCTCATTTAACTTAATACCTTACTTGAAAGTACAGACCTTACTTTTCATAATTTAACCATGAGAAGAAGACTTTTTCCTTCCTTTGATAGCAACTTATCTTGGAACGCATTAGCCATTAGCCTCCTTCAGAGAGAGGTGGGAAAACATACCTTTTTTTGTCTTGCTATACAGTCGTCCCTCAGTGTCTGAGAGGGTTGTTCCAGGACTCCAGCAGATAAAAAAAATATGCAGATGCTCGAGTCCCTTATATAAAATGGTGTAGTATTTACATATAACCTGCACACAGCTCCTGTATATTTTAAGTAATCGCTAGATTACTGTAAAACCTAATGCAAGGTAAATGCTATATAAATAGTTGGTGGCAAATTCAAGTTTTACTTTCTGGAATTTTTTTTCTGACTATTTTCAATCCACAGTTGGTTGAATCCACGAATTCAGAACCCCCAGATACGAAGGGCTGACTGTAATTCCCAATTTCCAGATTTGTCTGCTGCTTTTGGTTCAGAAAGAAAAATAAAATCCACAGATAAACACTGAAGATTCTGTTAAAACATAGCTTCACGTTCTATTCCATCAGCTTTATGTCCTACTTTATTCCCTTAGAGCTGAGTTTCTCCTTTTGGGGAAGATATTTTTATTATAAAAAAATAATCAGAGAGAATTGATAGCTACAGAGATCTACAGAGAGTCTCCCTCAAGTCTTTATGTGAGTACTAAACAGCACACATATATGAGAAAACTACCCAAGGTACAGGGAAAGAACCATCTGAATGAATTAGAGGAAGCAAATTCAAACCTGACCACACAGTGTCTGGAATAGTTCTTGTTCTCACCAGCCACAGCAGCAAATCTCCTAATTAACTGAGAATTAGGTAGAGTACTCAGAAGACTTTGTCTCAGCTGTGGGGCAAAATTAGCCCTGGACTAAAATGCTGTTCTGGTCCACCTAAGAAATTTTAAAAGCAAGACCAGAAATAATCAAACTGATCCAAAGTAACTTAACTATGTCCCAGGGAAAAAACTCAAGAATATTTACAAGAAAAATATCCAGTACTCAACAAGGTAAAATAACAATCTCTGGGATTCAGTCAAAAAGGATCAAACAAACTAAAAAGCAGAAAAAAAATTATCATAAGAAATAAGAAAAACTGATTAAAATCAATCCAGAAATAACATAAATGACAGACTGTTCAAGAAACTAGAGCAAGATTCAGCAAATTATGGCCTGTGGACCAAATCTGCCTGAGGCCTGTTTTCATTTGTTTTGTTTTGTTTTGTACGGCCTATAACCTAAGAATAGTTATTATATTTTGAAAGGGTACCTTAATAAAAAAACAATAGTAAATATGGAACAGAGACCCTATATGGTCCACAAAGCCTAAAATAATTAGTCTGTTCCTTTACAGAAAAAGTTTGATGACCCCCTAAGCTCTAGAAATGATTGTGTAAGTAGAGACATAAAAGATATTAAAAGAACTCAAATGAAACTTTTAGAGATAAAACCACAATGACTGAGATGAAAAACACAATGGATGGGATTAACAGCACTTTAGACACTGCAGAAGGAAAGAATGCTAAATTTGAAGACAAGGCAGTAAAAACTACCCAAAATGAAACATAAAAAAAGAAAAAAACAAAACAAAACAAAATTAAAGTTAATAGAACATCATTAAGCTGTGTGACAACTTCAGGAACCCTAACATACCTCTGGTAAGAGTTTCTGAAAGGAGGGAAGGGGGCAGACAATTTTTGAAAAAATAATGGCTGAAAATTTCCCACATTTGATGAAAACTTTTATAAACCCACAGATCCAAGATGCTTAACCAATGCCAAGCACAAAAAACAAACAAACAAAAAAACCTGAAGAAAACCACACCATGGTAGTGACAGGCAGAGAGTTTTTTCAGTTGCCAGGAGAAGTCAGATATTTGAAGCACACAAGAGATTAGAGCTAGCATTTGCTGACTTTGAAGACGGAGTGAGCCACATGCCAAAGAATGTGGGCAGCCTTTAGGAGCTAAGAATAACAGACAGCAAGGAAATGGGGACCTCAGTTCCACAACTGCAAGGATATAGATTTGGCCAACAACTCGAATGAATCTGAAAGGGAATTCTTCTCCAGAGCTTCCAGGTAAGAGTTCAGTCTAGCCAATACCATGATTTGGGCCTTGTGAAATCCTGAACAGAGAACCCAGTCAAGCCCACCCAAATTGGACCTCTAGAACTCTGAGATAATAAATGGATATTTTAATTCTCTAGTATTCTGGTAATTTCTTATACAATAACAGAAACCTAATACAAAGTCACATCATAATCAAACTGCCTAAAACCAGTGATACAAAGAAAATCTTAAAAATCAACCTGAAAGAAAAAGACATATTACATAGAGAGGAAGATTAAGAATGAGGGCATGCTTATCAGACACAATGTAAACAAGAAGACAATGCAGCTACATTTGTAAGTACTAGAAAAAAAATTGTCAACCTAGAATTCCATAACAAATGAAATATCTTTCAAGAACAAAGACAGAAAAAAAAAAAAGGTTTTTTTCAGACATACAAAGCTGAAAAAATTTATCACCAGCAGACCTACACTACAAGAAGTGAATACCTGAATGAAATCTGAATCTACCTACACAAAGGCATAAAGGTGCCAGATAGGTGAACAAGTATAAAAACTTTTCCTGGTTATTATTTAGCTATCTTAAATGATACCTTTAAAAGACTGTTAAGGCAAAAAGAATAACAATGTATTGTGGAGTTTACAATAGATGTAGAAGGAGTCTACATCTACATGTTTTGTTTGTTCATTTATTTGTTTTGGTGGTAATAAGTGGTGAAAAATCTGACAAACAAATATGGCAGCAAATATTATCAGAATACTCATGGCTTTAATTGCCAGGTGAGGCTATGCATGTATCAAGGGAAATTCAAATTTGTTAAAATGATTAGAAATTTAATTTTTGCCACACTGTTTCCTTCATCATGAAATTTATGAAATCTTTGCTAAGATCCCTATCAGCGTGAAAAACATTGCAAACTCACTTTTCAGTTTTAAACTTTATACTTTGTTATTATTTCTTGATACCACCTCTTAAAAAGGCAGAGAGTGATTCAAGGTCATGTTCTGATGAAACTGATGATATGCTTGACAGTATCATAAGCGGGCTGTGGGATGCTTCAGGGAAAGGCTTTTTATTTGGGCCTATGTCCAGATTTTAGTGACATTTTATCTTGTTCAAATTGATCTCATAAAAAAGATTCACATTCTGAAGTGTTTTTCTGGATGCTTCTTTCGCTTTCTTGCCTTTGTAATTTGATTGAATCAAACTGTGTCATTAAACTCTTTAGCTTTAGGATGCACTCAGGCTCAGAGAACAAAGTAAAACCAAAGGAAAAGTAACATTTTTTTATACTTCTTCTATTTCCCTTTTCCCAAACTTTAAGTCTTGAGATAACCACAAATGTTAGTAATTATAATGACTGGCTTCTTTAGTTTCTATTAACTGAAAACTACCCTATGTCTTCATAGAGTGATTTATGTATTTGGAATGACAGAATAGCTGATGAGCATAAATGAACACAGAAGTAATTTATTTAATAAATATAATTTCCAAAGAAACAATAAGTCTTTTCATTTTATCCATACTATGATTGATCTCACAGTGTCAGTTTACATTTATCATTTTAAGCAACATTTTACCTAAAATGTCTTAAGTACTCAACACACTTAAAAGTGTTTTACATATATTAACTCATTTAATCATCACAATAAAACTATGAAGTAGGTACTATCATCCCAATTTTACAAGTGAAACAGTGGGTCTCAGAGAGTAACTTGTCCCAAGTCTCGCAGCTAGAATGTGGGGAGCCAAGATTCAAGCTCAGTCAGCTTGGATTCACAGGTCCTGCTCTTCACCAACATCATGCCTCCCGGACTGAACATGCACAAACCTTTTCCTTTTTTCCTATTCCTCATCTTAATAAATGATACTGGTACTCGCCCATGTTACCCTGGATGTCACTCCAGTTTCTTCTCTCTGCTTCATCTCCTGTCACTTAAACCAGTCATCATACGTTACATGTACAAACAGCTAAACTATTCTCCACTGTCCCACTTTCTATATAGGCTCCACTTTCTTCATTCAGGCACATAGCATTTCTCCCTTGAACTACTGCAGCAGCTCTACTCTCAATCATCAGCTTTTTACTGCAACCAGAGTAATTCTGGAAGTGAAAAAACTTGATCATTTACTTTTATTTTTAAGAAGTAGCATTTCCCACAGTATTGAGTCTAAACCTACTATGGTTTTCAAAGCCCTTCATGTGCACTATTAAGTCTCTTTTTAGACTAATTTGTTGCCACTCTCCACATGTAGCTTACATGCTAATAATACTGAAATACTTGTTTACAAAAGGTCACAAACTGTTTCATGGAGCATCCTTCATCTACACCCCCCACCCTCTTTGTCTATCTGGCAAAATCCTGTGCCCTCATTCACCTTCATGACAGCTTCTTCCGTGAACTTAGTCTGCCTTCTCTGTGCCGCCATAGAAATTTGTACAACATACCCTACTGTATTAGTTATTTCCATGGAAATGGTGTGGGGCAGATACACTACACAGAGTAACTTAAGATCAGGGATAATACCGTATTCATCATTTCCCCCAGAACCTAGTCTGTAAGTATGGAATTCAATAACCTGGGGTAACAGAAAATCTCAAATTCTCTACATTCAGACTTCATAGGACTCAACTTTCTTAACTTCTCAAATGAAACATTATATGCATCTTTTATATTACCTTTCCAAACTAAACAGTATATTTGGATCAGTATTTCAATTCTGCTGGATAACACTCTATTGGCTATTTAAAAAATATAACTCCCAACTGTGGAAATAGATAGCAGTCAACTTACTTAACACCAACAAAAAAGCAAACCTCACTCTTTCACCAAAATATCAAAGACATAGTTCTGTCTGCTTAGCATCTTTCTCCTTCTCTTTTTTAAGGTAATAACAGCACTCATCTTTCTTTGGTAAACTCCTCCTTGACTCTTGATGGCATCCCAGGGGTTTTCTGTGGGGAAAACCCTCTTGCTTTTAGAATTAGGGGAGGGGGAAGCAGATATGCTTGGAGTTGCCGTCCTATGTTCTTCCCTGATTATATGGAGAAAGCATATCTGGGAGTCGGGATGAAAAGAACCAGAGAAATAAAAGGAGGGGGAGAAGGGGTAAAAGAGAGGGAGGAGGAGATAAGGGGGAAAGGAAAGAGAAGAGAAGGAAATAAAGAGATGGAGAAAGAGAAAGAGACGAAGACAGAGGAAAAGATCTGATGACATCATGTGAACCTATATATCCATCTGGACACATAGGCAGCTTTACTCCTGCACATTCTGGTTAGAAAAGCCAACATTCTGCCTTCATTGCTAAAACCTGATTTCAGTTTCGTTTCTCTAACTTCCAACTGAGTGAGTCCTAATACAGAAACCCATCAATTTTTTTTTTTAGATTATTCCCTCTCCAAGAAAGTATAAAACCCATTTAACAGCATTAACAGAAATTTTGCACATCATTTTAGAATTTTAAAATTCTCCTTACCTTTTTAATCAAATTATAGAAGTAATTTAAGAAGAGAGGACACATTTATCTGATGCAACATTCAGTCAGTGAGAGGACATAAAATCGTTTTACCTATAGTTCCATAGGACTGTCAGGAATGGCATGCAATTATGATCTTAGTGAAAAGAGAAAGATACCATATTCAAGAGCACTTTTCCTGATACAGGAAGATCCTGCCTTGCATAAAAAAGATCCAAACCAACAGAAGCATCTAACTAAACTCACATTCTGTTAACATCTATATTTTTCTCCTGAGCTCTATATTAATATCCATGGTTAACGACATCTAGTGGGATCATTATCTACATTGCTAACACGGCAAAGAGTTTACTTATGTACTTATAATGACACATTGCATTTGAATGTATTATTCCTCAATTATTGCCCCTTATGAATGTGCAAATTTAAACCACAATGAGAACTCTCTACAGGTTATCAGAATGGTTAAAATAAAAATATAAATAATATATAAAAATATGAATTAAAATGGTTAAAATAAAAATTAAAAATAGTGATATCACCAAATGCTGGCAAATACGTAGAGAAACTAGACCACACTGGATTGCTGATGGGCATATAAAATGCTACTCTAGAAAAAGACTGTGGTAGTTTCTTAGAAAACTAAACACACAACTACAATATGACCGAGTAATTGCACTCTTGGGCATTTATCACAGAGAAATGAAAACTTATGTTCACACAAAAACCTGTACCACAATGTCTAGAGCAGCTTCAACCATGTTATAGATGCAATTATGTCCCCCCCAAGTTTCATAAATTAAAGTCCTAACTCCCAAAGTGACCATATTTGGAGACGGGACCTTCAGGGAAGTAATTAAGGTTATATGAGGTCATCTGAATGGGGCCCTAATCCGATAGGGCTGGTGTCCTTATAAGAAGCGGAAAAGACACCAGAGGTCTCTCTGTGTACACACATAGAGAAGAGGCCACGGGGACACAGAGAGAAAACACCTGGCTGCAATCCAGGAAAAGAGTCCTCACCAGAAAACGTATCTGTCGGCACCTTGATCTGGGACTTCTAGCCTCCAGGACTGCGAAACAATAAATGTCTGTTGTTTAAGCCACCTAGGCTGTGGTTACGGCAGCCCAAACAGACTCATGAAATTCATAACAGCCAAAAACAGTAAATAACACAGATGTCCTTCAACAGGTTAATAGCTAAACTGTGGTCATCCATATCATGTGTGGCAGGGAGAATAATGATGCCCAATGATGTTCACATCCTAATCCAAGGAACCTATAAGTATATTAGGTTACATGGCAAAGAGACATTAAGGCTGCAGATGGAATTAACCCATTCAGAAATCTCTTTGACTCCTATAATCTAAATTAAAATGAACAAAGTATTTATTTGAAATAAGTATGAAAAAAACTAAGAAGCCTGGTTCATTCATTACATAGACAATGAATGTCAATGATGCTTTTATATGGAAAAATGTAAATATTTAATATATAAAATTAAATAAATCTTCATGATGATAATCCTTATAGGGATTGGTAAGGTTTAACAAGAATTATATATATAATTATTTAATCCTATAGGCTCTCAGCCCTGGCTGCATTTCAGAATCAACTATAGAGCTCTGAAAATCATATTCAAAATATAGATATGTGGGCCCCTCCCAAGAGATTATGATGTAACAGGGACCAAGGCATTTGGATTTTGAAAAAGTTCTACAGGTTAATTCTGATGCACAGGATGAAACCCATTAATATAAGATTTAATTACAATTTTAATCTATTATAAAAACTTATTGCAGGAAACAACTTAAAATTGTAATAATAACAAATTGGTTTAAAACTAATAAAGACATAAAATGGAATACTGTATAGTGATTTAAAATGATGCTGTCAGTAGAAATATGTCTACTGACATAGAAAGGTATATAAGTATATATACAAACATAGAACAAAATGTGTGATATAATTCTATTTTTGTAAAAACAAAACAAACATGCACACACGTGTATAGAATGGAGTCAATTTTGGTTGGCTGTAGTTATTCTTTTTGCTGCTCCTTTTGCTTGCCTATATTATTTGATATTTCTGAATGACTTCATATGACTTATATGAAAATAAAGCAACTTCATTTTGGTGATGAAAAGGTTAACCTTAAATAATGTACATACTTTAAACTAAATGAAGAAATATTTTACTTTGAGATAAAGCAAATATGGCAAAATTTCAACAATGGTGAATCAAGACAAAAGGGTATAAGAATAGTACTATTCATGCATCTTTTCCATAGGACTGAAATTATTCAAAATTTAAAAGCTGAGGGAAAGTTAATTAAATAGTTTGGAATTTGGTCCTGGCCCCAAATAATATTCTATTTTATTATAGGTTGAACATTTGACCTATCAATACATGAATCCTTTAAAACAGTTTACTTAAGTCAGCTTACGTAGGTTAAACCAAATATTAGCTAAAATAACCAAAATAAACACATAATTATAGAAATACATACACAAAATATACATAAATATGTTCAATGTGTAAAGAAATATATGTATATATATTTTTTTAAATTTAAACTCCCCTACTTCATTAGTAACCAACTGCATGTATCTCTTTACTGTATTAACCAACTAACTTATAAAAATAATTTTTCCAATACAAATGCATTCAAAAACATACCAAGCATCAAAAATATCAACTTTATAAAATGATAATCTTACCTCATCTAAGTCTTGGATATAAACTGGTTTTTCCTCAAACCCAACTGGCATTGGTTCACTATAAGGAATCTTTACTTCTTCATATATCTTGTTGTTCTCTCTTTGGAGTCCTTCTGGTAAAATCATCTATAAACATCAAAAATTAAAATCCAATAATAATACAAAACAGAACAATTACTTTGGTAAAGATTCTTTAAGTAAAGAGAAAAAAAAACCACTATTGGTTTTATGACATAGCACTGGTAAATAAATTTATCTAATTTAAAGGAAAACAAGAAAAAACAAAACAAAAACAAACAAAAAACTACACATACACACAAAGCATTCATGAATCAGATATCTCATATAACACACGAACCATATTATGTTGATGAATTTTAAGTGTACATTAATTAGATGGTATTCCTGAAGACAAATGTAGTCATGTAGCCAGGGAAAATGTGCAATACACAGTGTAAAGTTTAGGCAAAAAGTGATGCAACTGCTAAAACTCAAAAACACAAGCTGCATAAATAACGTAAGGGAGGAGAACAAATATGTTTTGAATACCTACCATGCGCTAAGAATTTTACATAAACTGCACTATCTCATTTTCCTCAATATTTAAAAATACAATTTAGCATAGAAGAGTCAACTAGTACTAGAATCACAAAAGAAACAGGGAAAATCAATGAGTCATTTCCTCAGAACAGACATGTTATCCAAAAGTGGTCATATACCAATGCATACCTTTGCACCAGCAATGAATGCAGATGTTCTCATGGCTTCAGCCTGGGAATCATAAACATGTGGATAACGTATTTTTTCAACATCCATGTCTCTCTGCCTGCTCAGAATTGGAACGTTTTTAGCGTTCATAAGTGCCTGCTCTCTGTAAATACAAAAATAATAGGCTAAATCTGTAATTTTTATCTTGCAAAGGAAAGCATATACTAAAACAAAGTCATTATAATAACTATTTCATGCAGCCTTCCACTATAAAAGAGAAGAAATTAAACTACACAAAGGAAGTTATTAGCAATCCTGAAATTTTCTGTGTAACCATATAAGCATCAACACATTTTCAGGTACTATTTTTAGATAACATCATCTGATAAATTTGACTTAATGTTTTTTTATTTATAATTTTCTTCGTCACAATCCAAAGATATTTAACAAAGTGTAAATTCCTTTTTTTAAATGGGTTTCAATATTTAAACACCATGTATAATAATGCCTTTATTTCATTTTTCTCCTTTCTACTTCTTGATAACAATATGGGAAAAAGTATTCATTAAGGTAGGAAAGAAAAAACTCTCAAAATAAATTTGTGTACACTTCATAAAGTTTAACCTAGTGGTGTGTGCGCAGCACCAAAATCTCTCACCTACGTTGATGCAACCAAGAATATTCTAATTAAGCGGATCACTGCTTTTTTATCCCAGAAAATTAGGTTTTCATACAACAAAATTCTATTCTTGTAAGAAAACGTGACTAGAAATAAGAATCATCTAAGTTGTTAAAACTAAACTAAATAATGATAATGATACGTTAAAGTAGCAATTACAACACAAGCATTTTTCAGCTTCTGGCTTTTATTACCTGTGTATCCGCAATTCCTTAGGATCAAAGCACAGGAGTCCTTCTGCAATTTCTCCATCTTCTCCAGCCTTTTTTTCTCGTCTGGCAATTCTTTTTTCTTCCCGGCGATACTGTTTCATTAACTGCTTCTCTTGTTCAGACTGAATAGTGACTTGACAACCGTAATTAGGTTTAGCATTTTCTCCTAAAATTTTTTTGCAATTGTCTGCAAAGCAAATTTAAGATCATATTTTACAAGCTTAACCTTTATGAAAACCATTGTTTTCCTTCTCACCAAAACATAAGATAGCACAATGCTCTAAGAATTCATTTTTTTTTTTAACTGACACATTCAATTATATGTTTTAAGGAGAGTCTTTCTAAATCACAATTTCTAAATGGTATACTGGTTTTGGAAAAGTCAGCAGATATTTTCTTCTTACAGACTAAATAGTTTAATGTTATAAATTCTTGGATATAACATCAGGAACCTAAAACTTCTATTTCACAATTTTGAAATAATCTGTTTATATAATTTCAATAAATATAATAATTATCAATACTAATTAGCATTTACTGTTAACATAATAATAAAATAAAGATATTCTTTACATATAAGATACTTTTCCCTATGTAATAGGCCTTACTCTGTTAAATTGTCTATATGTCACTGCTAATTTATACATGAAATAAAATAAAACTAAAATACAGCTCAGGATATATTTACAAGATGACTAAAGCAAATAAAGAAACAGTATGATCCACCTTTTCATGGAAATGCAGGTTTTTTAACCATTTTTTTAATTGAAGTATAGTTAATTTATAATGTGTTAATTTCAGACGTACAGCAAAGTGATTCAGCTACTATATATATATGCTTTTTCAGATTCTTTTCCATTTTAGGTTATTACAAGATATTGAATATGGTTCCCTGTGCTATACAGTAGGTCCTTGTTGTTTATCTATTTTATATATAGTAGTGTGTATATGTTAATCCCAAACTCCTAATTTATCTCCCCTCCCCATACCCTTTGGTAAACATAAGTTTGTTTCTATGTGAGCTTATTTACTTCTGTTTTGTAAATAAGTTCATTTGTATCTTTTTTTTAGATTTCACATATAAGTGATATAATATATTTGTCTTTCTCTGTCTGACTTACTTCACGTAATATAATAATCTCTAGGTCCATCCATGTTGAGGCACATGGGATTATATCATTCTTTTCTACGGCAGAGTAATATTCCATTGCATACATATACCACATCTTCTTTATCCATTCATCTGTCAATGGACACTTAGGTTGCTTCCATGTCTTGGCTGTTGTGAATAGGGCTGCTATGAACACTGGAGTGCATGTGTCCTTTCAAATTAGTTTTCTCCAGATATATGCCCAGGAGTGGGATTGCAGGATCATATGGTGAATCTATTTTCAGTTTGGTTTTTCTTTTTTTTTTTTTTTTTGGTCGTGCCACATGGCTTGTGGGATCTTAGTTCCCTGACCAGGGATCGAACACAGGCCCCTACAGTGGAAGCGCAGAGTCCTAACCAGTGGACCACCAGGGAATTCCCTATTTTTAGTTTATTAAGGAACCTCCATATTGGTACATGACTCTTTGAATTATGGTTTTCTCAGGGTATATGCCCAGTAGTGGGATCGCTGGGTCAGATGGTAGTTCTATTTTTAGTTTTTTAAGGAACCTCCATACTGTTCTTCATAGTGGCTCTATCAATTTCCATTCCCACCAAAGGTGCAAGAGGGTTCCCTTTTCTCCACATCCTCTCCAGAATTTATTATGTGTAGACTTTTTAACGATGGCCATTCTGACTGGTGTGAGGTGATACCTCATTGTAGTTTTGATTTGGGAAATGCAGTTTTTTTAAAAATGGAAGAAGTCTAGAACCACTAAGAGGAATCAGGTCAATCAAAGCTCAGTGTTTACAAGGTACAATTTAAACCTGTGGTTGGTCAACTCAATATACAGGAAAAATTTTCTTCTAAGAGGATTACTTTCTGTGTTTAATTCAGTCTTTCCAAGTAGTAGTATCTTGGCTCACTGCAGCCCTAAAAGAACTGATAGGAATATCACTGAAAGCAAACCAAGTCAATACTGTTAATGTGTTAAGGACCTACTAGGTGCCAGGCACTGCTGCTAGGCTAGGAAGACAATGAAGAATGGAATTGGTCCAGTTCTGGAGCATGGTGTGAGTTATTTTATCAACTTCCAAGATCCAATACAGAACAAGGAAGGAATTAAGCATAGCATCAAGAGGGGGAAATTAGCTTTCTAATTCTAAGTCAAATCTTCACAATTCTCAGACATTTGTCACTATCTCATTATATGATTTTGAATAAGTCATTTTAACTCTCAATCACATGAAATAACCCCTCCGTATAATGGCTCTGTAAGTCGCAAAAAGGAAAGTGAGAAATAAAGATTTATTACATCTCAAAATTATGAAATAAGATATAATTCCATCTATATTAGAACTACATTTTATAGCTCAAAAGTATTTTTCTAAGTAAGTCTTATATGTTTTACTTTGTAAGTAAATCTTATATACTATTATAATGATTGAATTTATAACCAACTAACTCTCAGTGTTAGGGAAAGAAAGTAACATACTGGCATTTTTCAAATGTACTCTGAACTATGAAAAAAATTAACCTGTTTGCAAAGTCACACATTCAACGACAGAGATATTAAGCAGGATTTTAAAAAATGTGAATAATGCTATGTACTTATTACTATAAATGAATGTTAAAGATTTTGTATGTGAAACTAAATACTTTGGGTGACATACTATATTTTATGCTAATGACATTAACATTTTAAACAAATGTGACAGTAACAAAATACTACTGGACACATTTGTGATCATCAAAATAAGGAAATTAAAATTATAAGAAGAAAATATGTCTACCTCATTGATAGCTTTATAAGGCTTCAATTAGAATATACCGAAATCCCATAAGACTGAACATAATAGGTGATTTTAAAAATCAAGTTATAAAGCACAAATGCTTAAGTGCATGATTCTCCTTGTTGGGTTCAGTTAACCGTAGAGACTGACAAGCAGAAATGAAATGATTAAGCTTAACAGCAATTCTAACACAAAATTTTACTGAAGAACATGTAGAGCTTGTATCCTTTTAAAATGTTATTATGACAGAAAAAGTCTTGTATAACTACTCAAAACACTGTCATTTGACAGCACGAGCTAACTTAATTTTTATTTTATGATACACCTCGTACTAAACATTCTCTACAACCATCCCCAAAACAGAATTTAATTCACAACTATCCTCAATTTAGCAGTGAGTACACTATACCCACCCACTTCTCACCTACCTTACATTTCCTGGTTATAAGAATAGAGATGAAGTAGGGTGGATGTATATATATCTGGATAAAAGGATTCAAAGAAAATCAGTATGAAAGATAGAAAATGCTAAATGGCAGGAAGCTATTGCTCTCTAAGACCATGATTTTGTGGAATAGAGAAGAGTAGGATTCAGCTGTCTTACTAAGGTAGCTTAGTATTTGTATTCTCTAAGAGAATTTTGAAGGATCGTTAACATAAAATTTATATCAAAAGACATAAATGGGTGAGAACAGTGATAAAGTAACAGAGTCTAATGATTCTTTTCTTCAAGAGTATTTCTTTCTCCCTCCCCCCAAAAATAAGGAAAATCATCTTTAATGCATATACACAAAAAACCTAATATGTTCATTGTCAGCTTCTTTTACCACAGTCCTTAGAAGAAGTTTGTTTAAATGCCCCCAATTTTCTATGGTATAACTATTATTCTTAAATAGTAGCAACATTAGTAACAATCTAGCATAGACTAAAAGAGTAAAAGCCGACTGAGAAGAGTAGAAAATATTTCAGGGCAGACTGATGGTTCAAAAATTTTTAATAATTCAAATTTAATATTTGGTTTTAGGTTAAAAAGTGTGTTGCTTCCTAAAGTTATCCTAGTAGAATAAAGTTTGTGTGTAAATGTTAAACAAAAATGGACATAATGAAACTACAAAACATTAACTCATCATCCACAGCTTTCTTAAAAAAATATGTGAAGCTGAACTCATTTTGAACTTTTCGTTAATAAATTAGCACTAATAAAGGGTGGAATCAGTACGTATCAGCACTTAAAAGGCTGACAAAATGAACATCAAATTCTCAGAAATTACATCGCAAGACCAGATATTTAAATTCATTCCTTTTCTTCTGGCAGATTCCCATTTTAAACGCTCCTAAGTTCTGCTGGCTTATTGCAATGTGTGATTAAGCACTGTTTAACAGGTGAAAGTCCTCTTACAGAAAAGTAGTTTATAAGTGTTCAGTATACTTAAAGAACCAAGAGACTTGCAGAAAGACAAAGTGGCTAAACTCCAATCTTCAAAGTTTCTAGAAATCTCAAAGTAACTCCAAGGCAACTATCAGTAATCAAAGTGTAGGATAAAGAAAACCCATAAGAAATTTTGGATTTAAATCAAGGTTCTTTTTGTAATTTCCTTTCAGTGTCACACTCATAAATATAAAGAAAAGGTGACATCACTTACATAAAAGAAGGGTGAATGTTGACTAGTTTGAAGAAGGGGGTCTAATTTCTTATGCCCATGCACTTTTTAAAAATTCCAAACTATTTATAAAGCAAAGACATTTGGGTAAAGGTAAGAAACTCAGTTTTCCTACTTACCACCTAAAACCTGAGTTTGGCATCAGTTGTCTCATAGTTAAGTCAGGCTTTTTAAAAAAAAAAAAAATTTTAGCTTCCTTGACAACTCTTTCTAATTCTTCTGGGGTTTTCAAACATATGTAATACATAGCTATATGTATGTTCAACTTGCTGGGTGTGATAACTGTATTGCAGGTAAGCAAGAGACTCTTATTGCATGTTGAAATTTTATATCTGAAGTATTATAATGTCTGCAACTTCTAGTCATTGTTCGGCAAAAATTTTAAATGTGTATATGTGTGTGTCCATGTGTGCATATGCCTCTGTGTGTGTGTGTGTGTGTGTGTGTGTGTGTATGTGTAGAGAATGATAATGGGGGGGTGGAAGCAAAATGTTAATGATGGTGAATCTACATGAAGTGTATGTGAGTATTCATTACACTATCCTTGCACCACTACTAAGGTTTGAAAGTTTTCAAAATAAAAGTGGTTATAAATTATAACTCTACTTGACCCATTGTAAGCACTATATGTATTTCCTTAAATTTTTTTTTTGTCTTTCCAAATCTTCTGCTATACCTAAACATAAACAGAATCTCTGACATAATACCCTATTTAGGGCATTGACACTTGTTTCATAATCTGCCACACCTAAAATCTACTTAAGAGAATGGTATCAGTAAGCTATATAATCAACCAAAGAATATTAAAAGTATAATTGTATTAAATAGACTGCTAAACAATGAATTTTTCCTTTAAAGTAGAATTACCACTGAACACTTTCTTACCTTGAAGAGCTTGCAACTTGTGGTCATTTGAAGAATTAAGAAATCTGTCCACAATTGTAATTCTGTTCTGGAGGAGTTTCTCAATAAGTTCAAGTCCATCAGGTCCCAGCAGTTCAAAGAGCTTATAAGAGGAAAATCAAAACAAACTGTTACCTCAAAATTAATTATTTTTTCAAGTTATTAACACCCTATTCAACACAGCTATGAAGCTAAACTAACACAGAAGAACCTAAAAAGTACTTAGAAAAGAATTGTAAAAAAATAATAACTTAGGGAAGTTACATTGCTTCACGTTGCTAAGGAGCTTTCGGCTTCATAAGGCTACCTGCAATTATATAAGTAAAGAGCATGATCCAACTGTTAAAATAATTATGATTTAAATATAAAACTCTAAATCATAGAATAAAAAATTCTGACACTTGGTTTTTTCTTGGTATAACCAAGTGAAATTCTAAAATTAATTTGCTTTTTAACATACCATTCTGGTTTTCCCAAATAGAGTGCAGAGTACCATATTTCTTACAACTTACTAATAAGAGCTATCATTTTAGAGTTAAAAAATCATTAGAATGTTTTAATAAATCAGGACATGCCAAATTTTTAGTGCTTAAAAAACAATTAATTGTATTTTTTTGTTAAAGTGTATTTTTATTATTTTATTAATGCTTAATTAATAAGTATCAATACTTTTCAATGCTTAATATATGTGAAATCTGAAACACAGTACTGCAAGTGCTTTCTGTAACTTTATTAAAAGTTTTTATGCATATCCTACTCTCCTATGCAGAGTGATTGCCAAAGATTAAGTTGATTCCAGAGTCAGAGAACCAGTTTTAGGATTCAGAGACTTTCAATTACATAACTGTATGAAATAACTGTGCCAGAAAGCCTTTAGATTTTCTCATATGTGGTTTGGGGGTATATATATTTTTCCTGTCCAGAAATGTTATACTTTAATTCTACATGTGAAGATTTTATATTAAACAAATTCTAACTGTTCTTAGAGGATCCACACAAATAAAAATATCATTAAAAGTAGGAATTTATGTTGAGTATATATAAGGCATTAAATATTTAGTAAATATTTTCCTTTTGCTGTTCATTTGACTGACACTATCTAAACACAAGGCCACCTGTCTTCCACTCTGTCCCCAAATGTGGACAGGCCTTATCTTTGGGCAAAACATCAAGGAAAATACTGGTGATCCAATCACTCTCACTCTGGCTGATAGGGCAGTGATTCCACACAAGGAGAGGCAAGCCTAGAATTTAGGCTACAGCCTACCCCTTCCATCAAGTACTCAGCTTCTAAAGCAGGGGTGTCACTCAGAAAGAAGCCTTCCATTGTCCCCACTCCTAGCTCCAGAGTTCTGCCTCAGAAATCTTGCCTGAGGGTAGAACCAAGCCATAAAACAGAAAGATCCCAATCTCTTCCAAAGAAATAGACCACATCTGCAACCAGGCCATGAAGTTGAAGCCAAAGGGCTATCTCAGAAACAGCAGAGGTTGTGGTGAACCACAATTAGGAGAACATTCACAGACTCAACAACTAAGTTACAAGAGAGAACTGAGGGGAGAGACAACTGGGACGACCCTCTTGGGGTGAGACTATGTATCATCACTGACCTTTGGAATTACTCCTTCAAAGGGGTCACAAATTTATTGGATTAGTTTATGGAGCAATTTATGTCCCAGGGGCATTTTTGTAAACATCAGAATGGTCAGCTGGGAATTAATAAAGATCACACGTGGGTTCAAGTCCCGATCTGAACAGCTGAATGGAGTCAGGGGAAGCGTAGAAAAGGGTTGTTTGTGCTAACACTACCTTCATCCCAAAGTTACTATGCGTATACTCACAGGGGCGGCTCCCTGGGGAACGACATCCGAAGCTAAACACTGTGGAGTGAGGGTAGGAGGAACTGTTTGCACTAAAATAATCCAGCAGGTCACTAAACAAATAAACAAGCAAATGACAGTAACAAGCCCTGGAGGTGGTAGACTAGATGAAATGGACAAATTCCTAGAAAGACACAAGTTACCAAAACTAACTCAAGACAGACAACCTGAATAGACCTAAAACAAGTGAAAGATTAAATTAATAATCAAAAACCACCCACAAAGAAAAGCCCAGGTCCAGATGGCTTCAATGGTGAATTCTACAAAGCATTTTAAGTTAAAACCAATTCCTCACAAACACTTCCAAAAAACAAGAGGAAAGAATATTTCTCAACTCATTTTATGAGGTCAATATTACTCTGACCCCACAACCAGACAAATAAATATGTCATAAGAAAACTATAGACCAGTATTTCTTAGGAATATGGACACAAAACTCCTCAGTGAAATACAAGCAAACCAGATCAAATCCAGCAATTTATAAAAAGAGTTATATACCATGACAATGTGAGATTTATGTCAGGAATATCAGGTTAGTTCAACATAAGACAATCAATTTATATATTATAGCAATAGAATAAAAAGCAAAAATCACAAGATCAGCTCAACAGATGCAGAAGAACCATTTGATAAAACCCAACATCCTCTCATGGTAAAAACATTCAACAAGTTAGGACTAGAAAGGAACTTCTAATACCTGATAAAGGGCATCTATGAAAATCCCACAGTTAACATCATACTTAATGGTGAAACACTGGATTAGTTTCCCACTAAGAACAGAAACAAGACAAAAAAGTGTGCATTTGTGACTTGTACTGAACATTGTACTGGAGGTTCAAGTCAGGGCAATTAGGTAAGAAAAAAGAAATGAAAAGCATCCAGATTGAAAAGGAAGAGGTAAAACTATTTCTATTTATAGATCACTATGATCTTCTATGTGGAAAATACTAAAGAATGTACTAAAATACTATTAGAAGTAATAAATAAGTAAAGTTTTCAAAAAGTGTGCCAAGACCACTCAGTTAGAAAAGATCAGTCTTTTCAATAAATGATGGGACAACTGGCTAGCCACATGAAATAAATTGAAGTTGGACCATTATACCATATACAAAAATTAAATCGAAATGGATCAGTGATCTACATTTAACATATAAACTTATAAAACTCTTTACAGAAGTAAGTTTAATGGGCTCAGATTTGGTAAGGGATTCTTAAATATGACACCAACAGCATGAGCAACAAAAGAAAACACAGATAATTTGGACTTCATCAAAATAAGAAACATCTGCTTCAAAGGACACCATCAAGAAAGTGAATAAAACAACTCACAGAATGGGAGAAAATATTTGCAAATCATATATCTGTTAAAGGACTTGTATCCAGAATATATAAAGAATTCTTACTAATAATAAAAAGACAACCAATGAAAAAAATGAGCAAAGGATCTGAATTTATCCAAGGAAAATATATAAATGGCCAATGAGCATGTGAAAAGATGCTCAACATCATTCGTCATCAAAGAAATTCAAAGAAGAACCACTGGAACAACTATTTTTTTAATGGAAAATATAAGTGCTGGCAAGAATGTGGAGAAAACTGGAATTCTCATACAGTGCAGGAATACAAAGTTGTGTAGCCATTGTGAAAAACAGTTTTCTGGTTCCTCAGTAAGTTAAACACAGAATTACAATATGACTCAGCAATTCCATTCCTAGGTATATACCCAGAAGAATTTAAAACATGTGTCCAAAAAACAACTTGAACAAATAGGGCTATTAACACAGCCAAAAGGTAGAAACAACCCAAATGTCCATCAACTCATGCATGGATAAACAAAATGTGGTATACATCCACACCACAGAATATTACTAAGCCACAAAAAGGAATGAAGTAGGGCTTCCCTGGTGGCACAGTGGTTGAGAATCCGCCTGCCAATGCAAGGGACACAGGTTCAAACCCTGGTCAGGGAAGATCCCACATGCCACGGAGCAACTAAGCCTGTACGCCACAACTACTGAGCCTGTGCTCTAGAGCCTGTGGGCCACAACTACTGAGCCCATGTGCTGCAACTACTGAAGCCCATGCACCTAGAGCCCGTGCTCCGCAGCAAGAGAAGCCAGAGCAATAAGAAGCACACGCACTGGGGCTTCCCTGGTGGCGCAGTGGTTGAGAATCTGCCTGCTAATGCAGGGGACACGGGTTCGAGCCCTGGTCTGGGAAGATCCCACATGCTGCGGAGCAGCTGGGCCCGTGAGCCACAACTGCTGAGCCTGCGCGTCTGGAGCCTGTGCCCCGCAACGGGAGGGGCCGCGATAGTGAAAGGCCCGCGCACCGCGATGAAGAGCGGTCCCCGCACCGCGATGAAGAGTGGCCCCCACTTGCCTCAACTAGAGAAAGCCCTCGCATGAACCGAAGACCCAACACAACCAAAAATAAAAATAAAAAAAAAAAAAAAAAAAAAAAAAAAAAAAAAAGAAGCACACGCACTGCAACGAAGAGTAGCCCCTGCTCACCGCAACTAGAGAAAGCCCGCACGCAGCAACAAAGACCCAACACAGACAAAAATAAATAAAATAAATAAATTTATTAAAAAAAAAAAGGAATGAAGTAGTGTACAACATGGATGAACCTTCAAAACATTTTGCTAAGTGAAAGAAGCTAGTCACAGAAGGCCACGTATTATGATTCCATTTATATGAAATGTCCTAAATAAGGAAATTTCTAGAGACAGAGAGTAGGCTAGTGGTTGTTTAGGGCTTGGGGGTTGGGAGAAGGGGGCGGGGGGAGTAGGGGAATAATAGCTAAAGGCTTAGGATTTCTTTTTGAGGTTTTGTAAAATGCTCTAAAATTGACTGTGGTGATGGTTGCACATATCTATGAATATACTAAAAAACACTGATTTATAACATTTTAAGTGGGTGAACTGTGCAGTATGTGAACTATATATCAATGAAGCTATTTTTTAAAACTATGAACCAAAATGACTTAAGATATTAAAAGTAACCAATAAACTGTTGAGGGTTGAAAGATAAAGATTAAATACAATTTTCCTGATAAGCATTTTAAGTGAGTGTTTTGAATTGCTTTTAGACACAAGCCCCATGCTTAAGGTAAGGGTGATATTAAAGAACAAGCAAATTTCATAAAAGATAAATGTAATACATACCTACAAAGCTACTTTCTCCCCCCATACTCCAAACAAATTGTAGTAGGAAATGCTCTCTACATACAGCATGAAATGTCTTTTATATCCTATCAACTTTCAAAGAACATGTTAATTCTTAAACTGAGACCATTTCCTCCATAAGAATGTGATTTATTGTGGCAGTTACCCTTGCATATTTGAAATATAATGTTGACATATGATAAATTAGAGATTCAGAAACTTTTAGTCCAACATAATTTTAGGAAACCACCAATGTATTTGGAAGATAACTTCTAGATAAAACATCTCAGATACAGAATCACAGCGCAAAGAGCATGTTATTTCTTAAAAATAATACACCTAAGACCTAGCAAAAGAGACAAGAAGGCTGTTTTGCTCTGAATAGCAGGACTTCCATAACCCAAAGTGAAGAATCCCCAGCAGAATTCTGAGATCAGCTGCCATCAGATTTAAAGCAATCTCAAATTACGCTTTCCCTAACATTTGCCATTTTCATCTACACTGAGAGCAGGTGCAGTTCTCATTCAAGATTTGCACTACAAACTAATTTGGCACTGAGAGTGACTGTCTGTAAAGGTACAACTGTCTGGATCATTGCTCTATACACTGACACAAGTTCCAGAAGCTATCAAATTGAAAAAAAAGGAGGGAAAAGTTAGCTCTGGGCAGAGAAACAGGCATCAACTACAGAGTTTAAAAAAAACAAAAATGCAGCTCTCAAAACAATAAAAAGGCAAGTTTTACTACTCTGGCTATAAATTAAGGATATCAGATTTAAAGGAAACACAATAGGAATAGACAGGTAATATCCTTTTCCTGGTAGATTTTGCTAAAGCCACTATTATCTATTAAGGAACTTCTCAACAGACAAAGGTGCTCAGGGTTCTCATTGTTATTATAATTCCTTTTTCATTAAATTAAATTATCAAATTAAAGTATTCTTCATTAAAGTAAAAAAATTAACCAACAGACTATGTTCCTGAGATACCAAAAAAAAAAATTATCGCAGAACATGCACAGACCTTTTAAACTTTTTTTTTTTTTTTTTTTTTTGGCCACACTGCACAGCATGTGGGATCTTAGTTCCTCGACCAGGGATCGAACCCAGTCCCTCCTATCATGAAAGCACAGAGTCTTAACCACTGGACCACCAGGGAAGTCCCTGAACAGACTAACTTTAAAGCAGCATTACTTCCTTATTTCTTACACTTGTAACAGATGAATGTAGTTTGTGAATCTCTCAGGAAAGGTAATCCCCACTTTCCACTGTATTCTGTGTTATATCATTTTTATTCCAATAGGAACGATGCTCTAGTGGATGCTATATCCCCAACACAGTATCAAAATGAATCATAGACATTACATCATCATAAAAGCAAAATATAAAGTAATGAAAACCTTTAAATAATATACCACAGAAAATTATACTATAAATCTTAGGAAAATTGGTAACAAAAAGTTATAATGGGCGTAAGTAAGAACTATAAATCTGTTCAAGAGCTGGGGTATGCAGATATGCTGAGGGTTTGTGAAACCACAGAATAAACATGACAAACATACTTGCATTACAGGTTTACTCAAAGATTTAGAGGCAAAACATTATTTCCAAGTAAAAGGCAATCCTGGTCATGTTAATGTCCTGTTTGAACCCTACTTCTCAGGTTAGTCAAAACATGTTGAACAAAGTATTTAATCACTAAAACAGGCTTTAAAGATAATAAAATTCATATTTATAAAAGGTTTGTCAGTTCCATTCTGTTTCCATCGAGTCTATATTAAAGAATTCATTAAAAGTCAAAAATAAGTCTATCTGAAGTTCCGAAAAGACCTCTTTCAAAAGAGAGACCAACCATTCTCCCTATCAAATAGTCAACGGGCATTCTGAAAAACAGCTAGTGATGCACAGTAGGCATAATATCTTGATGTGAATTAGGTATCCTTTTGGGCAATACAATTAAGTGGATTATGGGATTATTCTCAATATGGAGATCACCCACTAAAGTTGTTCTTTAAAGATTGGTCATGGCGCTGTCTTGCTCAAAATTTTATCAATTATATATATATAAACTAGAAGTTATTAAATTAAATTTGTTAAAGGTGTTAATTTAGTTCACGATAGAATCAAAATTTTAAATTTTCTAAATAGTCTGATATAATCTGGCCAGACCTAAGGAGAAGCAATAGAGGTAAATATAAAACCCCACAATTAGGTTTAAAAAACTCACATGTACTTGTACAAGATGAGGAAACCTTATCCCACAAATAAATTCCTAAGAAAAATCCTGAAAGGGTAGGGGGTTGGTTATTTACAGGTTCAATATGAATAAATAATGTAATAAAGGCTAGGGAAAAATTTAATGTAGTAATAGCAATACTGTATCTCCAAAACCCCATTTAGCGTCTCAAAGGATACTACACTGATTGAACCATATTTAGAGGGCTGAGTTCAATTCTAATCTATACTTTTTAAGAAGGTTACAATAAAAAACTAAAGAAAAGAACATGAAAAAGAAAGTAAAAATAAGATATACCTATGCAAACTGTTATTATTATGCATTCTGTCTGAAGGATAGCAGATGTTACTATTATCCATTCTGTTTGAAGGATACTCATTCATAGATTTGCTAAAGATAATGAATATTATTCTGGTCCCATCTTCCTGGATCATCCTCCATGCATCACTCCACATTGCTAAATACCCCTTACCCTTCTTGAAACATACTTTTCCTCTGATATCCTTGACACACCATTCTTTTTTTTTAAGTAATTTTATTTTATTTTACTGGAGTTGATTTACAATGCTGTGCCAATCTCTGTGCAGCAAAGTGACTCAGTTATACACATAGAGACATTCTTTTTTTATATTCTTTGCCACTATGGTTTATCACAGGATATTGAGTATAGTTCCCTGTGCTAGACAGTAGGACCTTGTTGTTTATCCATTCTAAATGTAATAGTTTGCATCTACCAACCCCAAACTTGCAGTGTATCCCTCTCCCTCCCCTTCTCCCCCTTGGCAACCACAAGTCTGTTCTCTAGACATGCCATTCTTTTGATAGGTATCCTACCACTCCAGCTGGTACATTCCTATCTCTTCTTTAGGCTCCCTTTGACTATTAAATGTTGGAGTTCCTTAAGGTTTAATCCCAGGCTTTCTCTTACTTCCACTCCATGTTCTCTCCTTAGCTGTTCACATGCAAGCCCTCAGCTCCCATTAGCAAGCATATACTGAAAACTCATAAAATCACAAATCCTTCCCAGATCTCTACTCTGAGCTTCATTTACCAAATTGTCCGGTTATCATCTTCACTTGGAGGTCTTAAGGCCTCTCGCAATTCCACATATGCCCAAAACCATCTCTTGGTTTTCCACCCACTTCAACTCTTTATAAATATTCTTTATTTCCATGAATGGCATTGCCATCCTTCTAGTTACACAAAAGCCTAAAATGCACCCTTACCACCTCTTTATGCATCACACCCAATCCTACCCCGTCAACCAATTCACTCTTAAGTTCTCTCGATCTCAACTACTAAACAGATTTCAGCCTTCTCCTTGTTTGTTTAAGTCCCAAAACAGTTATTGCTGTGGCAAAGGGCTTATGCAAAGGGCTTCCTAAATGGTTTCTGCACATCTATCCAAAACACATTCCAATCCATTCTCCACATAGCAATGACAGAAGATTTCAGGAAATGTAGGTCTGATCAACGTATGCTACCTTCCCTCCAACCCTTGCCAACAACTTCCAATTGCTCTCCATTGTTCTCAGGATGAGAGTACTGAATTGAACTGAAACATAGAACCAGAACCTCAAAACATCACAAAGTGCTAAACTAAGAGTCAAAAATACTGATGTATATTCAATTACATTGCTCTGACTGGAAAGAATTTTAATATCATTAATAAAGTTAAACACTCTTTTTAAAACAGCATCCTTTTTAATTCTCCATTTCTATGTATGTTTTATAATGAGCGTAAGGTATCATAGCATAATTTAAAATTATACTGTATATCATATACAGTTTCAAATTAAATAACTACATTTATATCAGGGATACATGATCAAACGTGGTTAGAAAGTATAATCAAAAAAGTTTGGAGACCAATGCTTTAAAGTATCATTCTGTTATGAAAGTTTTTCACAATGTAAGTTTTCTTATTTGGATATGTCTTATAACCAATATTTATAGTTAATAATAATATTTTTTTCTGAAAATGTTCTTACGTGAATGGTGTTTCTGAAAATGGTCAGTGCTTTATAGAATGTAAGGAAATACAGATTAGGTACAACCCACTGATACCACTGCTGCTCATATTTTCAAAACTTCTGTGTAAGTGCATTCTAAGTCAGCAACTCGGTTTTTACTTTATATTACCCCCCTGCCAGTCAACTTAATTTAATAATTTACCAAGTTTATGAACACTAGTAACACACAGCAGTTAGGTTAGGAGAAAGTCAGTCAGGGCTCAAATCACAAGCCTGCTGCTCATTGGCTTTAGGAGCTTAGACACCTGCTCTGAGCCTCCTTTTCTCATTTGTAGAGTGGGAATAAGAGTACATACATGCCCTCCACAGGGTTGTGATGTGAACTAAATAATGTATGTAAATGTATATGACACAGTGCCTTGCATATAATAAGTAATTAACATCAGGTATTTAGTATTACCAAAATAAACGAATCATAATCAAATAAGGGAGCAAGAAAAGTACACAAAATAATTTGTATCACGGTGAAAATAACGAAACCTAACACTTGTACACTAGTTATGTCCCAGACAAGTAATTAAGTGCTTTACATCTAAAGCAAATATTTTCACAGTCTTCATCTGAAGAAATATTCAGTGAATCTTTGCTAAATATACATAATACTAATGCATTTATCATTTAAAAGCAATCATGATAGAATAATAATTCAAAGAAAATACTACAAAACTATGTAATAATCAACTATCACTTGTTAGGGAATAAATGAACATACAACAAATATTAACACAAATATCTGACATGCATATTTACTTCAGCTTTTTTTCTCAAGAAAGTGTGCTCATGATTGTAAATATGTGCATGCATATATTCTAACTCCAAATTCTGCTAGTAAAATTATTCTTGGTTCAATGGTGAAACTAAATACAATATATCCTAGTGTTCTGTAAAAAGCAGCAATAGATTTGAAACCATTGCTTCAACTAAAACTTTAATCACTGGTTAGGTCACAGCTTCCTTAACCTTGCTGACAACCACCAGTATGTCTCCTCCATTTCAGTCTGTTAAATACAAGAAACAGATGAATCTCCCTCACAGTCAGCTTTCACATACACCCATACATTGTAGAAACTACAATGGGGTCATCTCATCTAAGCTCAGTTTGGAAGGGACCTTGGAGGACATCTAAACAAAGCTCTCAAAAAACAATAATTACTGCCAAAGGAGGCAGAAAAACAGGACAGCTGAGAACACGGGCTTGGACTCAGAGCTAAGTTTATCAATTTTGTCAATTCCTACTTGTATGACTATGGGCAACTTTCTTAAGCTCTCTGCGCCTCAGCTTTCCTGTCTGTTAAAAGAAATTAGCATGGTATCTGACAACAGGTGCTCTATACATACTTACTGCTGTTATTGACATTTTTTTTTCTGGCTAATGAACACCCAGCATACTTCCACCAGCAGTAGACTACCTCATAAAGAAACTCATGCCACTGCTAGAGGATGCTTAATGTCAAAAAATCCTTCCGTACATTGAGCCCAATCAGACTCACTATAGCTTTCACCTAACACTGGCTGTGCCCTCTGGGGTTACAGAGAATGATCTTAATAATATTTCTACAAGACAGCCCTTCAAAAATTTAAAGATAAGGCCAAGTAAAGTATTAGGCACACTTCACTCGTAAGTTCTTTCCTTCCCAGGTAAACATATATCAATTCCTTACTATTAGTCATATAACTTGGTTTCTTGATGATTCATTATCCAGGTTCATTTAGAAATCTACCTTTTACTGAGCCTTTTACTTTTAATGGCATCCAAAACTGAGCATAACATTTCAAATATGATTGAATTGGGGCAGATCACAGAGATTAAAACAACTCTGGACTAGATGTTAAACTTTTCTAAACACAGCTTAAATTTGTAACAATATCACACTATTGGCTCAAATTGAATGTGTAGCCAAGTAAAAGTATTTGGTTTTAGTTTTTTTCCACATAAATTCCTAGTAGGCAGATTCCCATATCCTGTACTTTATATAATAATTTTTAAGCCCAAAATTTCAAATAAATCCCTTATAAATTTCATTTTCTTCTTCTTCTTCTTCTTTTTTTTTTTTAGTCTTTAGAGAGCTTTTTAAATCTGGATTCTGGCAATCTATTAAATCAGTAAACACTATCAGTGTTGAACCAGTCTGGAACACAAGTTCAATAACTGTGCCTTTATACAAATTATTGATTAAAGTACTGAGGACAGGACAAAAGTAAAAAACTACAGGAAAAAGAATGGAAACCTGATTCCAAATTGGCAATGAACCAATATTTACAATAAGGTTTTTCAATCAACTATTAACTCCATTTAACTGTATTAATCACTGCTGACACTTCTCGATATATCTTGTCTAATTTAGATTCTTCACTGTCTTGTATTGTAGCCACTAGTCACACAAGGCTATTTGTATGCCAAGTAATTACGATTAAACAAAATTTGAAATACAATTCCTCAGTTACATTTAATCACGTTTCAAGAGATCAGCAGCCACATGTGGCTAGTGACTACTGTGTTGAAGAGCAAACAAAATATTTCAATCATCACAAAAACACAGCACTGGTCTAGGAGATATTTTGATTGTACTGTAAAACACTGTTTAGATCTAGATAGAATATGTTTACACAGCAAAATCTATCTGTCTAGTTTATCACACTGACTACCAAATTAGAGTTTTTTAAAAAAGCTCATAGTTTACATTAGAGTTTATTTACTCTTTGTGTTGTACTTCTACAAGTTTTGCAAATGTATGATGACCACAGTGACGTGTATCTATCATTACAATATCATACAGAAGAGATCACTTCCCTAAAACCTCCCCTATGCTCCACCAATCACCCTTTCTCCCTTCTCCCCAACCCCTGGTAACCACTTATCTTTTGACCCAACCCCTGACCACTTATCTTTGACTATCTCCAAAGATTTGCCTTTTACAGAATGTCACATAGTTGGAATCATATAGTGTGTACCCTTTTCAGATAGATTCTGTCACTTAGCAATAATCATTTTAAGGTTCTTCTACGTTTTTTCATGGCTTGCTGGCTCATTTTCTTTTATCACTGAATAATATTCCATCATATGGATATACCACAGTTTATCCATTTCCCTACTGAAGAATATCTTGTTTGCTTTTGACAGTTGTCTTTATTTTTTATTTCATTAAATTGTTTTTTACTCAAATTATGTCATCCATAAAAATATGCAAGCAAGTCCTATACAGAGAAATACTGAAAGAATATCACTAAATTTCACACTTTCATTTTTTTCTTTCCAAATGTTCTACAATAACATATACTATTTAATCAGAAGAGGTTTTATTTTTTAAAAAAATAATACAAACCAGGGCTTCCCTGGTGGCGCAGTGGTTAAGAATCCGCCTGCCAATGCACGGGACACGGGTTTGAGACCTGGTCCGGGAAGATCCCATATGCCACAGAGCAACTAAGCCCATGCACCACAACTACTGAGCCTGCGCTCTAGAGCCTGCGAGCCACAACTACTGAAGCCTGCGCGCCTAGAGCCCATGCTCCGCAACAAGAGAAGCCACAGCAATGAGAAGCCTGCTCACCGCAATGAAACAATAGCCCCGCTCGCCGCAACTAGAGAAAGCCCGCGCACAGCAACGAAGACCCAATGCAGCCAAAAATAAATAAATATGTTTATTTTTTAAATAAATAGAAATAATACGAACCAGATTCTGATTTACCAATTTTTTAAACTTTTTGTCCGCTAAGGACACAAAGCATCACTAACTTAATAAATAAAATAGGTTTTCACAAATTGCCATATTTGGAATGAACACAAATTATATAAACCAAAAAATCCCTTATCATGTAGACAAATCAGCTGATAACTAATAGTACAAGGACCAATGAATAATTTAAACTTTATTTCCTCTACCAAATCTTACTTTTCAAATGAAAAACCTTTTTTTTATCAAGCACAATGTAACCACATAGGAATCACGCTAACATACACCATTTTCTAAAAAATCTGATCACTGAAAAACTATTTCAGTAATTTTAAAAATACAATTATTATTAGTTCATAATAGCAATAAAACAGATGTTTTAACAATTTAATCATTTGAGGTAGTAAGCAAATCCCTTATCCTAATATCTAACTGGAACTACTTAAGAGATGCAATAAGTGCAGAATGTCCACTATATTCTTTCCAAGTAGAAGAGCCATGGATGGCACTTTGAACTAAGCTGGTTAGGGAAAGGAAGAGCAGCTTACAAACAGAAATGAAAAATTTGCTTGAGCATCTATATGGCCAGATTTACAAAATGGAGCAAGTGGGTAAAGTATTACTCTCCAAGTAAGCTTATTTAATTGTATATCAAAAGAAAATTAACATGTTTCACAGAAAGCAATACCTGTAACTCTTCAAATACACATTTACTATTGTTATGAGATTTATTATGTTTCATGGTAGACTGATAATATGCAAGGAATAATGTTTAGCCTCTTTCCTTATTGGCATAGACAATAAAAATCACAGCATTTATTAGGGGATCTTTCTATTTGGGGGATTTGCAAGACACTTAATTCTCTACACAGAAATTGAATCTCCAGGAATATTATACTACACATCACTTTTTCTGGGTATCAGTTGATACATAAAGTGCATAAGCAATGAAGTTATGATAACCAGGTACTCATATAAAACAAGAGACAGGGTTAAAAACACCAAAATAAAGCAAAAAATATATAAGGCTTAATAATAATATAAGTAACAATGAGCTCCTGGTTTGGGTTTTTTTGTTGTTGTAATGATCAAAATACCTGTAAAATCTATAGTTAAGTTATTCTTATTAAAACAATATAACCGTCATGATTAATTTTCCATTGCCTTGAGCAAAGTTAAGATTTCAATTTTAACCCTAAGTAGAAAGAATAGCTGAATAAGTGTTTATTGGTCACTGATTCTGACAGTACAATCGACATTCCATATACTGAATTTAGTTATTCTACTATTTTCAAGTTTTAGAGTGTTTCTAAATAACAAAACCCTTAAGCAGTTTGTCACAATAAAAAATATGATGATCCTATAAGGATAATCACAGTCATTTCTCTTAAAAAAAAAAAACTAAACTAAAATATATTTTACTTTTAAATTTCTTCTTAAGACTATCTTGAAAAAACTCCCTTCCCTTTTATGCTTAACATGTGAAGGAGGCTGACTTCTGAATACAAGTATTAGCGATTAAGATGAAAAAGAAGGTAGGGCACAAAATTCATACTTGAATGCACCTCTTCTGGTAAGACTGAAAAAGAGAAAAACCTGAAAGACACTTCAAACTTAAAAAGAAGAAAAATATCTCCCTGGACCAGAAATTGAGCCAAAAAAAGTAAAACACCGAGTAGGGCTAAAGTAACAAGCTGAGCTCCAGTTCTAGACAGCAAGGCCAGGAGTCTGGCTCCTGTGAGATAACCTAGATGAAAAGTGCTCTGTGGGGACTTCCCTGGCAGTCCAATGGTTAAGACTTCACGATTCCACCACAGGGGGCGCGGGTTCCATCCTTGGTAGGGGAACTAAGATCCCACATGCTGCGGCATGGCCAAAATGTAAAAAAAAAAAAAAAAAAAAGTGCTCCTTCTAAACAATGTGCAAAGCAGAACAAGGCTTAGCTGAGGCCAGAGCATGGGCATGGGGCTCCCCTGTTTACGAGAAGGGGCTGAAAAGAACTACTACCAAAATGAGACTTGTGGCCACAACTCTATAGCAGTCTAAGATGGGGAGGAGGGGAAATGTGGAGGGAAGAAGCTACAAATCAACCTCACCATCAGCATAATTAAAATTCTAAAACATAGGAAGAAATCTTAAACTAAAACTGACAGTCAACAACATCAACAATGGAACTTAAGTTCACTCCAGAAGAAGGTAATATGGAACAATGTGATATAGACTTTCAAATAAGTACTATTACAAAGCTCCAAGAGGTAACAAAGCAGTTGCTTCCATTAAAAGAATTTATGAAACAAAACAGAAGAGTGTATATTGGAACATTCTATCCTTTTTGCTCAATTTTTCTGTAAACTTAAGGCTGCTTTTTAAAAAGTTTATTAATTAAAAAAAGATGATAAATGATTCAAGGAAAAAAGAATTTTAAATCTATATCAATCAAGGTGATTATTCTCCTACTGCTGATAAATATTTGTAAAGTTAAATGATCATACGCTTGTGGTTTAAACAAAAACTACCTAGTAAAACATAAAAAAGATGCCTAACAAATCTCTGTGAAGAAAATGAGTAAGTAATGAAAAGAGGTAATTAATGATCAATATGAGGTCATTTTCTATCAGCATTAGTTATCGGGTCATAAAATATACATCTCTTTTAACATTCTCATTGGAATCTACTTTATTTTTCAGATACAATAAATATCCTTGATGTCACTTTATATTTTTAGAGTATTTCAAATGTTATCATCATTATTACTGATTGAGTAAGAAAACAAGTAGTTATAAACAGATTAAAATTTTTAAAGAAGAAACCCATTTCCACTGTGAAACAAATACATCTGCTATAACTGGATGTAACTACAAGGACATCAGGCTTGGCCCAACTCCTTTGTATCTAAAGATTGGGAAACTGCCAGATGTCCTATTATTTAAAACTAATACCTGCGATATGAATAAAAGCTAAAACATATGTGGGGGAAAAAAAAATAAAGAGAAGAGCAACAAAATTAAAAGCTGGTTCTCTGAAAACAAACACTCCTCTATCAAAAATTAGAAAGTAGAGAACAGACAGAAATACAGGGGCAACATAACCAAAAGCTAGTGTAAAAAAAAAATTTTTTTTTAAATAAGAAGACATTATGAATAACTTTAGAGCAAAAAGCTTGAATACTTGGCTAGTGAAATGGCTAATTTCATAGAAAAATATAATTATCAAATTTGATTTAAAAGGAAATAGAAAATTTGAATAAACCAACAACGACTGGAAAATCTGAATTGCTAATTAATGTCTGCCCTACAAAAAGACACCAGGCAACACAGTTTTAGAAGCATACTTGCTTCAAACTTTCATCAAAGAAATAATCGCTTTCTTATAGAAACCTTTCAAAAAACAGATAAAGAAAGCTCCAGAAGTTTATTTTATGAAGTCAGAATAACCTTAGGTATTAGTATTAAAACAGGGTAATTTACAAATTCTCTACTCAGGCTGGGATTCTAAGAATAGTAGAAGGATTGGAAAGCCATGTGATGCACCAGTGACTATTCCATAAAGCCCCAAGAAAAAGAGGAGGCATTCTGATTCTCATAAATTAAACTAAGGCAAATCCATGTATTTCCTTTCTTAATTATAAAGGGAGGCATTTTAAAACTCAGAGTTGTATCTACACCTCTACTGTATAAACAGCATACATTATACACTGTAGTAAACATGGTATCCAAAGAAAAACTATACTCAATTTAGGGAATGCCTTCCTTTGAGATAACAAGCAATTTTAGATTAGCACATGAAATGATGTGCATATTGAAAACAAAGAATAATGAAGTATGATAAAAGAAAATGTTAACTGAGTAATTCTGAAAAAAGTTTTGAATTAACAGTCCATATGGAACTCAGTATCAGGATAATTACATAAAGCAGAGTATGTTACTTATAACATTGTAAATTATTCTTAGTTTGGTTTGTGGCATAAAAAATTATTAAGTATTCATACATTCCAAAATAAAGTCTTAAACAACAAAAGAAAATGACCGTGAAAATTAGGACAGCATTTATTTAGCATTTATTTATCTCTCAAGAAAAATGTGCTATGCAAATTGTTGTTGCACTGCAGAGAATGAGATAAATTATATTCGCAGAATAACTAACGTTCATTATTTACAGGTACTTAATCTAACACAACAACTTAACAAAGCTAAAACCAAGGTCACTTACGACTTAGCTAAAACTACTTGGAATGTAAATACTATTTATTCCTCACATACTATAATTAATTAGATGTATAGTAAGTAAGGCTAAAGCTAGGTACCATTGTATATTTAAAAGCTTACTTTACATTTTCATGCACGTGGCAAATTGATAGCTTCCTTGATTCTTAAAAACAAAATATGCTGATTTTTAGTTGCCTTAGTGAAAACAAATTTACAGCCATCATATGTATGTATGTGTGTATGTGCACATGTACATATAAAGCTGAACAAATAATGTATTAAATTTTAAATACTTTAATAAAGCTTATAGCAATTTCTAAATCTAATAGTCATACTTATCTATGTTTATCAACTGGATAAACATTATCCAGAATGTTTTTACTCATCTCAAACACTATTAAAACACAGAAATATATTCTTTATTCTACTAATAAAATGTATTTATCTTATTTCTTTCCCATATTGAAACATTACAGATATTTCTCAACTTATAAAATCCATATGCTCTTCCAAATTAGTCATAACATTCATTATATCAAACATAATTTTCATGCCCATTCTCCTTTTAAATATACGTATGAAAATTCCAAGAGGAGGAGACTTAAGAAAGCAAGATAATGGGAGTGGGTTGATTGAACTTTATTACCTTTCCTTTTTGTCTCCCAAAACCTAAGAGTACTTGACACACAGCTGAGAATGAATGAATAAACGAGTGAATGAACAGTGCCAAACAGAGAAGAATAAGACTAAATGTACGAAATTTGGTAAAAGGTCTTACTCCTTGAACAACCATTCCAACTATGAACAAAATAGTTTGGAATCTGTTATTGCCACAAACTGGAAACAAGCAAGTATTTTTAAGTCCTCATTGTGAGTTTAAGTTAACATATTAATAACACCTTTTCTGGACTTCCCTGGTGGCGCAGTGGTTAAGAATCCGCCTGCCAATGCAGGGGACACGGGTTCAAGCCCTGGTCCGCGAAGATCCCACATGCCGCAGAGCAACTAAGCTCGTGCGCCACAACTACTGAGCCTGCTCTCTAGAGCCCGCGAGCTGCAACTACTGAGCCCGCGTGCCACAACTACTGAAGCCCGCACGCCTAGAGCCCTGCTCTGCAACGAGAGAAGCCACCGCAATGAGAAGCCTGCACACTGCAATGAAGAGTAGCCCCCACTCGCCACAACTAGAGAAAGCTGCTGAACTAGATCTTCTATCTATAATTAACAGTGTTCCTGGTTACAAGTATATGAACTTATATTTATCTATTTTATCATGTCATATTCAGCCCATCATTCTAACAATTTGAGCCACAAAGGAGATAAAAGCAACATTCAACCAAGATAAATAAAAAAATACAGCCAGTGCTTTCCCAATATAGACCATAAAACTTAAGAGACCTGTTATAGCAGGTAACACTTCAACCATCTTGACCTTTCCTAAATTTTACATTCAGCTGAAAGTAGAACATGAATTTTCCTCATGAAAATTTCATCCCTTAAAAAGTAAAAGTAGGAATGAATAACCTAAAATGGCAGACAATGTGGAAGTAATAAGAACCTTGGGAGAAAATGGCTAGATCACTTTAGAGTATGCAATATGGACATATTCAGATATGTACCTACAAATTAAATACAAAGATACATCTGATCCAAATAACATTCTGACTAAAACCAGTGAAACTAAAAAGAAAAAAGTTCAAAAAAGATGGGAGGTTCAATCATGTCTTTGGAATTGCCTTTCTAAGCATAATACCAAAAAAAGATTCCTAAATGAAAAGATGAATAGACTTGCCTATTTGTACACTCAAAACATCACAAAAAATTTTTTTAATCTCATTATAAATTCTCTTATAAATTATAAAGAGTAATTGAACTTCATCAAATGAAAAATTGGCAATTCTCACTAGAAAGCAGTAAGTGGCCTATAAATATATGGGGAAAAAAATCGTTAACCTCAGTAGTAATAAGAAATATAATTAAAACAGTGAGATATAATTATCTCCTTAATAAACAGGGTTGGCAAGAATGTAAGTACAAGGATACTCTTATACACTACAGGCAGAAATGTACACTGTAGATTCTTTCAGGAAAGAATTTTGTCAGTACTTTTAGATGCAAAATTTTCAGTACTAGTAATATATTCAAGGGAAAAATATGGATTAGCAAATATTTAGCATAAGAGTTTTTATTGCAATGTTATTTATAATAGGGAAAGGCTAGATTTAACTTAAATCTTCAATAGCAGAGTATTAATTTAATCAACTAGGATATGATGATAACTGTATACTATGCAGCCATTAAAAGTTATTATACATTAACCAAATCACCATGTTATATATCTGAAACTAATCACATTGTAAATCAACTATACTTCAACTAAAAAAAATATACAATAGATAATATATTGCATGTTTTATTGTCATAAAAATATGCATAGAAGTGTTAAGTAACAAAAAAGCCTTACGTATACTAGATGACCCATTTTCTTAAGTATTCATATTTTTTAAAATACATACTCCAAAATATTTGCAGCGGCCATCACTAGATAGTAGCGAGAATCTTACAGATGATTTCGTTCCTACATTTTATGTTCTAAATTTTCTACAATGATACTTTGTTTTAACTTAGAAAAATAAAGTTGTGTAAAGAACAGTTGGCATTAAAAAATGAAATGGCATAAAAGACTAGAATTTCCACCACAATCCTGAAAAAAATAAGAGAAAAAAATTTAATTTTAATAAAACACTATGGCTACGCAGTAACTATAAACTGAAAAATATTAGAGGGACATGAGAGACAATATGGTAGCAAAATCACAATAAAAACTAACATAATTACATATATATTTTTAAAACCTATTATAGTAGTGTCTAGAAGGTTAAATCTCTAAAAATATCTAGGCATGTAAAAACGAGAGAAATAACAAAAGAGTTCTTTTACCAAGCTTGAAGCAAGGAAATAAAACCAGGACATATGTTCTTCCCTGGGGAAGATGGGAGAAGCAAGTCTATTCTCACTTTGCATGCATCTTCTCCTACAGAGAATATTAGCTTAAGACAGGAAAGAGCAGAACAAGTACCATAAATATTGAATGCTACCCATGGAGAAATATTGAGTTCTGCCTTATGGAGAAAGTAGTAAGGAATCACCTAACTTCTTCAAATAAATAAGTTCAGGTGTTCAGACCTTGATGAATCATATGCCAAGGTTCAAGAACTGCTTACAGAGTTGAGGTCAGAGTCATTGCTATCTCTGAGAAATAACAAAGGAAAACAGAAGTGCCAGATGAAGGCAAAATTCCCCAATTTAAAAAAGAAATGATAAAAATGATGGGTTGTGAAAATTATTTAACCTAAATATCAACACATGGAAATGTAACAGAAGAACAGAATTCACAAGTAAAATCATGGCAAAATAGTCTTAATTCTTTTTCTTATGAGATTATTAGGTTACTTGTTCTTAGATTGGATAAGCAACTGAAAGTTTGATATCTTTGAAGACGAGATGATGAAAGCATTCTACAGGTCAATACTGTTAGATCTATGGAGCACTGAAGAACTGTACACAGATTGTGTTGATATAATGGATTAATGTTAATGTAGAGGAAAACTGAAGGAGTTTTACACTTAAAAAAAAAAAAGCTAAGGAAGGGAAAAATTTAACTGCCATCACATGTCTAAAACACAGTCATATAAAAGAGTAGACATCTACAACTTTACTGCCCCTGTACAGATACAAGATTAAATGGCAGACATAATAGGAGCAGTTATCAGTCAGCAAAACAAGTAAGTTACATGAGGACTACTCAAGCAAGGGATAAGATGCCTTTTGAAAAAAAGAAACTCTTCATTAGAGTAAGTAGCCCTTATTATATGGGCACCAACTTGGATAGAATGCTAGACACACAAATAATACATTGGGTGGGGGAATTCTATGATTCTAAATATTCTCTAAGTATAATTTTACCCAATGGTAGCTCTCTATTCAGACTCTGGGCAGGGGAAGGGCTCTTCTGATTATTTGGTGGAAAGACGACAGAAAAAGCAGCACATATTTTGTCTTCACAGTTGAAGATACATTATTTTAATGTCAACCTGGTTAATGTTGGTGTCCTTACATTTTAGCAGGGCTAAGACTACCAGAAAGAATGTACAATACCTAATAGATATAAAACCTTTTCATGAAACATTAATGTTAATCATTCAGCATGATAATATTAGATTTTCTACTCTGGGTACCAAAAACATCACGACAGCCTCCTTATCAAACTGTAGTATATACATTAAATCAGTGATTCTCAAAGTCTGGTCTAGAATCTCCAGGATCCTTTCAGGAGGTCCATGAAGCCAAAACTATTTTCATAATAACACTAACATAGTATTCGCCTCGTTCATCCTCATCCTCCCACGAGTATAAAGTGAGTGGAGATTTCCAGAGGCTACATAATGTAGAGAATTATGAAGAATGCAGAACAGACTGCATGCAGAAGCACATATGGGAATCTAGCTTTCTTATATTAAGCTAGACATTGAATTGATTTGAAAAAATGTCATACAATGCCATTCTTCATACTATATTTTTTATTTTAGAAAAGTTACTTTTCATAAAAATGGTACTTATATTAATGTAACAGATTTAGTGTTATTAGTATTAATGTAATAGATTTAGCTACTTATATTAATGCAATAGATTTAGTATTATTTTATATATTTAGTATTATTTTAATAAATACAATATTTAATAATATATTAAAATTTTTGTTTTAATTTTTAATACAGTAAATATCAATAGAACATATTGATAAACAACATAAGGAAAACTCTATGAGCTCCTCTGTAATTTTTAAGAGCATAAAGGAGTTTTGAGAACAAAGTTTGGGAACTACTGTATTAAACCATGCTAATTACTCTACATCAAAATTTCAAAGGATGCTGGAATCATCTATAATGCAAATAAGTACTAAAAAAATAGTCTTCCCTCAGAAGACATTCTAACCAAGTAAGTCCTAATTTTTAGGATCAGGCACATATCTGGAACAGGGCTAGGTTCAGGACTGAACTCACATGGGTCAATAACACCATCTGCATAGAGTCAAGAAATAATGCTAATAGCAAATGTAAAATTAGAAATGTTATAAAGAATTACAGCTGTACAACCATGAACTATGATAATATCAATAACTCAAAATTCACTTTTCCAAAGAACTTGTTACACAACTCTATCAATATTTACATCAATATTAATAACTGCTAATAGCATTTAATATTGAAATAATACCAAGAGATATGTATATTCCATCTCCAATATTCCCAAGTATTTTTCTATTAACACCTTTTCTATTTTACCAAAGACTTTTAAAATCAGAACTCACTTCAAAAACTGAATTCAAAAGATTTTCCTTAGAATAGTGAAACTTAAAAAAGCAAAACAGAAAAAAAAAATAGCAGTAAAAATAATAATTCTCTGAATTAAGACCCAGCCTCCAAGCATCATTTTATTAATTACTTGAAACATCTATATATAACAAGGCATAGATAAAAATTTATTTACTGATCTATCAGGTATACACTCTAATAAAACTTTGATATATGGAAATAGCTAATTCCCTAAATTAATTCTCCTCTGGCAGGGGGGGGGGAAGCTAGATTTTTTTCTACATTCCTGATACTCCATGTGATTTTAAAATTCTTAATTTCAGTAATAACAACAATAACAAAAATAATCACAGCTACCATGTAATGAGTACTTATTAAATGCCACTTATCATCTCACACATGGTATCTCATTTAAGGCTTATACCAATTCTATAATCTACACATTCTTTTTATCCTGAGAGAACCCAGCAAAAAAAGTCTCTAGGGGATTCAATTACCTGAACTCTCACTACCAAAATGTGGGAAAGACTTCTGATTTCAGTCTCTGCCCTTTCTACAACAATATGCCACCTCTCTTAATCCTTCATCAAATATGCTATTCATCCAGTATTAAAACTGGGCTGACATTATTTTAAATTTATATCAGATAATGAATATAATGCCATTAATTGAGAGCAAAACTGAACTTTTCATGTAACGGTAAGAGTAATTCATCATTTTGAATAACATAACCAAATGGTGGCATAGAAAGGAATTAAAATAATGTTTCCTTTGTGTGATATAAAAAACTTATAAAGACACAATTCTTTATTGAACAAGTAGTATAAAACAGTCCAATTACTTCTAGATCAGTCTGTTTTTCAAAGCTTACTCTTTCAATCATAGAAACTAGTCAAAAATATTTTTCTAAATCAGTAAGTCATTCAGTATATAGATAAAATTTCTAATGTTTTGAAGTTTATTATATTTTCATCAAAGAACTCATAGAAATATATAATGCTATACAAATGTAAACAGTTATTACTAGATTAACCATATAATTTATCATTCAAACCTATATACTTTTTGAAGAAGAGACACTACTAATTATTACAATGTAACAGGTTTAACCAGAACTGTCCCAGTAACCGGGACTTGTGGACACCCTAACTATTGCCCTAGACTCTTCTGCTATTCATTACACCCACAGTCCTCCTACAGCTACGTAGTGGAAAGATACGCATGCCTACTATGTAAAACCATTTGGCTACACATTTGACCACTGTAGCACAATATTAAAGAAATACTTTCTTTGCCAGCCACCCATATTTTAAAAGGCTATTTCATTAAGATAATTCACATTAAGATAAAACTGCAATAACTTCAACTATACCTCATCCTGAAGTTCATCACCACTTTTAACAGAAGCAAGCATATCATATAACGTACAGCAAAGATCTTCTATTCTTGTTGCTTCGGCCATTTCATTTAAAGTTGCATTTAAGTACTTCTCAACTTCACACCACAAAAAGGAATCGTTTGCTTTTTCCGCAGGCTTGAGGTCCGGGGTGGAATGCTCCTGAAAATGGTCAGTCAGAAACTTCTTGTAATCCAAACTTATAGTTTTCTGGGATTCACCATTTATTGGCAGCTCGTCAAAGTGGTCCAAATCATGCATGTCAAATGAAAATGCTAAATTTTTACCAAATAAAACTCTATCACCATATTCATCTGTTGTCATCTGGACGAGAGCAGTAAGACTGTCTTTACAAAAACGAGAAGTAATTCGATTAGTAGCATTACAAGCTGCAGTGGCAGATGATGAGGGAAAGGGACCAAACATCTGTTTGATAGCCTTTGTCTCCTTGTGACCAACAGAGTCCTTCAAGTGAAATGTCTTGAAGAGAAATGCAGCCGCACTTTCAACTGCTTCTTTCCCATTATCCGTTCCAACTATTCAGACAAAGGAAACAGCATTAGCTCAAATGGATCATGGTTGAAGTTTCCATTTTCAAAGAACTACTACAAATCTTCCTCTGAGTAAATCCAACAGTGAAAACAGACTGACATTCTGCTATAGATAGATAAAGATAACCAATTCAGGAACAGGAAAATCCCTTTAAGTCCATTCCCAAGTTCCCAAAGAATTGTATTAGGTAAATAACCCATTATCAGTGTTATATCAAAGTAATTACCTACAACAACCCCTTACCTCTTTCTAAAAACAACTTGAAGCATTAGCTAAATCTTATTTAAAACCAAATTTTAAAAACTGATTTGATGAGCTAGTTAAATAAGTAAGGTGCAAAAAAAGTCTGAATTATAGACTTTTGGAGCTGGAAGGAAGCCTCACAAATCCATAACTTTCTTTCCACGTACTATACATCTGAGATGGCAAGAAATAAATTTACATAGTTTTCATTCAAAAATATTTAATACGCAAATCAACTACACGTCAATAAAAAATAAAGTTTTAAAAACATTTAATACCTTTTCTACAAGGGTAGAAAGGTCAAGGATGAACATAAAAAGAATCTTTTAAAATAAAGTCAGCCATATTACACATTTTCTTTTAAATTCTGCTCTTGAGAAGAGGCCAGAAGTAAATTCTTACTAAAGTAAGAGGAAGTAAAAAGGAGCATCCCCTAATTTCTTTAAGGCATTAATATCTCATATCTGATTCTCTCAAATAAAAGAAGAACCTGTAACTGTGTCATAGAATTCGAAGAAATTCTAAGAGCAGAAAAAAGGAACTTCAATCTTGAAAAGGCCCCAAAATGCAATGGGACTTACCTAAAGTAATATTGGTGAAGTTAGTAATAATATAATTAATACCATCATCTTCCTGAAACCATGGCTCCAATCACATTAATCACAAATCTTGAGCAGCTTATGATACAGCTCAGAAATTCAACCCAAACTCCTATACTTTGTTTTCAAGTCATGCCAGGAACTGACCCCATTCTTTTTTTCCAGCTTTACTGGCTATTATACATTTCCTGCTCCAGCCAACAAGAATTTCTTAACATCCAAAACCCAGGTCCTGTTCTATTCTATGCCTATTTCCTATGCCTTTATTTTAATCTTCCCCAAGGCCTCTGATTATTCAAATACTACCCATGTTTCAGAATCCAGCTCAATTGCCTCTTTCAAAGTGAGGATAATATTGTGTACATTGCTGTATTCCCTCACTGTTACCTAGCCAAAAATAGGTGTCTCAGCAGAGATTTAAACTGTTGAATTGAAGTGAATCCAGGCCTCAATGACACCAAACTAGTGTTACTACATTACACCACATTGCCTGAGTAACTTTTTATTGTTACTTTTTATTGTTTTATTTTATTTGATGTTTACAAATGTGTGTAGAAGACTAAGTTTATGTAAGTGAAGATAAGCAATTTTACAATGTATGTCCATTATTTAATTCTTTAAGTATGAAGTCTACTTTTACGATTATAAAGAATTTATAAAACACCATCTGACATATAATTATTCTTTTAGTATTCAGGAGAATACATGACAAAAATCTTCTAGAAATTAAATAATGCTTTTGAACTAATTAATTGAATAGGATTTGTGTATATTTTACTTATTCAGTCTATATATGAGGTTTGGAAAACTTAGGTTTTGGATAACTTAGGGATTGTGATAACTCTACAGATAATTCAACAGGTTTGGGACTACCGAAGTCTGACGGAAACTGGAATTCACATTTACAAATTCGTTCTTTATCTAACATTGTAAATGTTACTCTTTGGTAAAGAGAGTATCATTTTGCATCTTGGGATTTTCCTTAAACAACTTACTAAAAACTTTTACATTAAATTATCTCAATTCTTCCTAACAAAATTATCTCCATCTTTTAGACGCTAAAATAGAGACTCAGAATTAAATTTGGGAGAGATCAAACAGTTATTTAGTTATTAAACAAGATTCAAAGAAATCTTCTAACTCCCAAAAAAAGTTCTTTCTACTACACTACACTTCTAGAAAGTAGATTTATCTCTAATTCTCATTTAATAAACAAACAATCACCACCGTAGGAAATAAATAAATTTGAGAATAGTAAATTTATTACCAAAAGTGGAATTAACTTAAATACCTATCATTAGGTCACTGGTTAAATTATGTTACAGCCATACATTACATTCATTAAACATAATACAGTGGATCCATATATCTTGCCGTAAAATAACCTCCACAATACATTAAGTGAGAAAAAAAAAAGTGAGTTATGAGTTCACTTTTAAAGAAAAAAAATAACTGCAGATTCATAAAACATCTACAAAGATCAAAACCAATTTTCTCAAGGATTCAAATTTTTAATTTGAGCCCTTTTGTAATCTACAAAATTTCAAAAATAACAAATACTTTAAACTCTTAAGCCTAGTTCGGTAAGGGTGGTTCATACATGTTAATATCCTTGCCTAAGTACTAATTCTTCTGCACAACCTACTCCACCCCATCTCTGAGTTGGGCTGCTAAGAACGGACATGTGTCCACACCACAAAGGGGTTTCTCAAAACTGAATCTCTGTAGCGTGCTACTTGAGAGTCTGGGAGTTCCAGTTTTTGAGAAGCATTAGCAAACAGCATTTGTTGCCATGGCTGGCTCTCCAACAAAGAAAGAGACGATCACATTTTGAAACTAACGGCAAAGTGACGACTTCGATGGCGCCGCATAATGGCGATCGCACACGCGTCTTCCAGCCCGGAGCCGAGACATGGTTGCGGCGCGCCGTCCGCACGCGATGACGTATCACCATAGGGGAGCAGCTGTCAGAGGACCCCTGATAAGAAGGCAGCTCAGGATGGAGCAGAGAACTGTGGGCCCAAGGAGGGCAGCGACAAAGGCGACCCCCCCCCCCAATTTGCTAGTACAGCTCCCCCATCAAGCGGTCTTTTGCTAACTGAAATATGTGAGGGGTGTCTGTAAAACAGAGATAAGATCTGAAGGGAATGAATGCAATCACATGTCTGACTTGTCAAAGGTCTGGCAGGCCCCACCCTCCTCTCAACAAAATGGAATCAAAAGGGAAATCTACAGGAACCTAAACGCTTCTCTGCTGCTCCCCTTCTCCACAAGCCGGCTGAACCAGCACACAAATTACTGACCACACTGAAAGCGGGGAGGGGGGGGCGCTGGGAAAATGTGCGTGGTACACTTCCAGAGTAGAAATTTAGAATAAGTAGCCGTGTTCTTGCTTTCTCACACACTATATCCAAAAATGGAACTTGTTAGATTAACCATGATCTTGTTCACAAATAATCTCTTTCTCCCCGCCCATTTCCCTTTACATTTTAAGTACAATTTAGTAACAAGTAATCTTTTAAATGATTATTAGGCTGAAACTCTTTGGTCAAATACACCACTGACAGTGCTAATCTTTCTGCGAGGAATAGGGATTTTAGGAAATTAGTTTTGTCCTCAAAATAAAGTCTCAGTAAAGAATAAAATATACACTAAATAATCAATTGACTAAAGTTTGAATGAAACTTAAGATCTCCAAACCTTTATGGAAGCTAGTCTAGTTACCTACCACTTGAACATCTAATTTTCTATACATAAAACACTGGTGCTGTAGCCCAGAAAACTGGCTCTATGCACCTAGCACTGCAACTGCAATACATTTAAAGAGATGTGCTTAAAAGGTCACTAGAATACTTTTTATTAATAATAAATTATTATTGCCCTGCCTGCTTTACAGTTATATTGAGAGCAAATGAGATGTATGTGAAATGTAAAAGTGTAAAAATATAATTAGTAACTGATTACTGTAACATAAAACAAATTTGTAAAATCAGAGTTGAGTGATGACAATCAAATCATCCTCAACACACAATTTACTTATATATTTTTCTTTTGATTGCAAAATATTAAGAATTAAAAGGTTGTAAATTATAACTTTTTAGTTGCCTACCTTTATAGTTGAGGAATTCTTTAAAAAGGATGAGTCGGAAATTTTAATTGAAAAATGAATAAAAATATCCATCAACTGTTTACATCCTTAATTGCTAAATATTCAATTAAGAAGTTGTCAACAAATGAGTTCCTTGACTAAGTAATTCTTCAATGTGTAGGAGAACGTATTTTACAAATTTATTTTTTCATGTTATGGCCAAACTTTAAATGTCCATTTTACCCCTGACATTTGATCTGTAACTGTAAATACCAATATATTATAACCCTGCATCACATTATTAACTTAAGCTCATTCCATTTGTTAAAAATACCAGCAAGGAAGAAAAGCTATAAAAGAGGAAATTGACAGTAACACAATAATAGTGGGGGACTTTAACACCTCACTTACACCAATGGACAGATCATCCAAAATGAAAATAAATAAGGAAACAGAAGCTTTAAATGACACAATAGACCAGATAGATTTAATTGATATTTACAGGACATTCCATCCCAAAACAGCAGTTTACACTTTCTTCTCAAGTGCACACGGAACATTCTCCAGGATAGATCACATCTTGGGTCACAAATCAAGCCTCAGTAAATTTAAGAAAATTGAAATCATATCAAGCATCTTTTCTGACAACAACACTATGAGATTAGAAATGAATTACAGGGAAAAAAACGTGAAAAGCACAAACACATGGAGGCTAAACAATACGTTACTAAATAACCAAGAGATCACTGAAGAAATCAAAGAGGAAATCAAAAAATACCTAGAGACAAATGACAATGAAAACACGACGATCTAAAACCTATGGGAGGGCTTCCCTGGTGGCGCAGTGGTTGAGAATCTGCCTGCCATTGCAGGGGACACGGGTTCGAGCCCTGGTCTGGGAAGATCCCACATGCCGCGGAGCAACTAGGCCCGTGAGTCACAACTACTGAGCCTGCGCGTCTGGAGCCTGTGCTCCGCAACAAGAGAGGCCACGATAGTGAGAGGCCCGCACACCGCGATGAAGAGTGGCCCCCACTTGCCGCAACTAGAGAAAGCCCTCACACAGAAACGAAGACCCAACTCAGCCATAAATAAATAAATAAATAAATAATTTAAAAAAAAAAAATAAAAAAACTAAAACCTATGGGATGCAGCAAAAGCAGTTCTAAGAGGGAAGTTTATAGCTATACAAGCCTACCTAAAGAAACAAGAAAAATCTCAAGGAAACAATCTAACCTTACACCTAAAGGAACTAGAGAAAGAAGAACAAACAAAACCCAAAGTTAGCAGAAGGAAAGAAATCATAAAGATCAGAGCAGAAATAAATGAAATAGAAACAAAGAAAACAACAGCAAAGATCAATAAAACTAAAAGCTGGTTCTTTGAGAAGATAAACAAAGTTGATAAACCATTAGCCAGACTCATCAAGAAAAAGAGGGAGAGGACTCAAATCAATAAAATTAGAAATGAAAAAGGAGAAGTTACAACAGACACCACAGAAATACAAAGCATCCTAAGAGACAACTACAAGCAACTCTATGCCAACAAAATGGACAACCTGGAAGAAATGGACAAATTCTTAGAAAGGTATAGCCTTCCAAGACTGAACCAGGAAGAAACAGAAAATATGAACAGACCAATCACAAGTAATGAAATTGAAACTGTGATTAAAAATCTTCCAACAAACAAAAGTCCAGGACCAGATGGCTTCACAGGTAAATTCTATCAAACATTTAGAGAAGAGCTAACACCCATCCTTCTCAAACTCTTCCAAAAAATTGCAGAGGAAGGAACACTCCCAAACTCATTCTATGAGGCCACCATCACCCTGATACCAAAACCAGACAAAAATACTACAAAAAAAGAAAATTACAGACCAATATCACTGATGAATACAGATGCAAAAATCCTCAACAAAATACTAGCAAACAGAATCCAACAACACATTAAAAGGATCATACACCACGATCAAGTGGGATTTATCCCAGGGATGCAAGGATTCTTCAATATACGCAAATCAATCAACGTGATACACCATACTAACAAATTGAAGAATAAAAACCATATGATCCTCTCAATAGATGCAGAAAAAGCTTCTGACAAAATTCAGCACCCATTTATGATAAAAACTCTCCAGAAAGTGGGCATAGAGGGAACCTGCCTCAACATAATAAAGGCCATATATGACAAACCCACAGCAAACATCATTCTCAATGGTGAAAAACTGAAAGCATTTCCTCTGAGATCAGGAATGAGACAAGGATGTCCACTCTCACCATATTCAACATAGTTTTGGAAGACCTAGCCACGGCAATCAGAGAAGAAAAAGAAATAAAAGGAATACAAATTGGAAAAGAAGAAGTAAAACTGTCACTGTTTGCAGATGACATGATACTATACATACAGAATCCTAAAAATGCCACCAGAAAACTACTAGAGCTAATCAATGATTTGGTAAAGTTGCAGGATACAAAATTAATGCACAGAAATCTCTTGCATTCCTATACACTAATGATGAAAAATCTGAAAGAGAAATTATGGAAACATTCCCATTTACCATTGCAACAAAAAGAATAAAATACCTAGGAATACACCTACCTAGGGAGACAAAAGACCTGTATGCAGAAAACTATAAGACACTGATGAAAGAAATTAAAGATGATACCAGCAGATGGAGAGATATACCATGTTCTTGGATTGGAAGAATCAATATTGTGAAAATGACTCTACTACCCAAAGCAATCTACAAATTCAATGCAATCCCTATCAAATTACCAATGGCATTTTTTGCGGAACTAGAACAAATCATCTTAAAATTTGTATGGAGACACAAAAGACCCCGAATAGCCAAAGCAGTCTTGAGGGAAAAAAACGGAGCTGGAGGAATCAGACTCCCTGACTTCAGACTATATTACAAAGCTACAGTAATCAAGACAATATGGTACTGGCACAAAAACAGAAACATAGATCAATGGAACAAGATAGAAAGCCCAGAGATAAACCCACGCACCTATGGTCAACTAATCTATGACAAAGGAGGCAAAGATATACAATGGAGAAAAGACAGTCTCTTCAATAAGTGGTGCTGGGAAAACTGGAAAGCTACATGTAAAAGAATCAAATTAGAATACTCCCTAACACCATACACAAAAATAAACTCAAAATGGATTAGAGACCTAAATGTAAGACTAGACACTATAAACTCTTAGAGGAAAACATAGGAAGAACACTCTTCGACATAAATCACAGCAAGATCTTTTTTGATCCACCTCCTAGAGTAATGGAAATAAAAACAAAAATAAACAAATGGGACCTAATGAAACTTCAAAGCTTTTGCACAGCAAAGGAAACCATAAACAAGACCAAAAGACAACCCTCAGAATGGGAGAAAATATTTGCAAACGAATCAACAGACAAAGGATTAATCTCCAAAATATATAAACAGCTCATTCAGCTCAATATTAAAGAAACAAACAACCCAATCCAAACATGGGCAGAAGACCTAAATAGACATTTCTCCAAAGAAGACATACAGATGGCCAGGAAGCACATGAAAAGCTGCTCAACATCACTAATTATTAGAGAAATGCAAATCAAAACTACAATGAGGTATCACCTCACACCAGTTAGAATGGGCATCATCAGAAAATCTACAAACAACAAATGCTGGAGAGGGTGTGGAGAAAAGGTAACCCTCTTGCACTGTTGGTGGGAATGTAAATTGATACAGCCAGTATGGAGAACAATATGGAGGTTCCTTAAAAAAACTGAAAATAGAATTACCATATGATCCAGCAATCCCACTACTGGGCATATACCCAGAGAAAACCGTAATTGAAAAAGACACATGCACCCCAATGTTCATTGCAGCACTATTTACAATAGCCAGGTCATGGAAGCAACCTAAATGCCCATTGACAGACGAATGGATAAAGAAGATGTGGTACATATATACAATGGAATATTACTCAGCCATAAAAAGGAACAAAATTGAGTCATTTGTTGAGACGTGGATGGATCTAGAGACTGTCATACAGAGTGAAGTAAGTCAGAAAGAGAAAAACAAATATCGTATATTAATGCATGTATGTGGAACCTAGAAAAATGGTACAGATGAACCGGTTTGCAGGGCAGAAGTTGAGACACAGATGTAGAGAACAAATGTATGGACACCAAAGGGGGAAAACCGCAGTGGGGTGCGGATGGTGGTGTGCTGAATTGGGCGATTGGGATTGACATGTATACACTGATGTGTATAAAATTGATGACTGATTAAAAAAAAAATAGTTGTGTTAAAAAAAAAAAAAACCAGCAAGGCAGGCAAGTGGCTATAAACATTTTATATTTGAATAGAGATTAGCTAACTGATTGTTATGACAATTTATTTTACAAATATGTAAAATACTTGTACCAGCAACTTTCCTAGGACAGCATTATATATAAAAAAGTACAAAAATGATTCAACTTAAACATAACTATCCCATACTCTCATCATTTTTTCCCTCTTACATATTTGTGTCTGCTGCCTGTTAATGTACTTTTTTTCTAACAAGTATATCATCTAAAGTTGTCACATGAACCTTACAAGCATTCTCCTCATTTTACAGAGAAACACAGATATAGAAAGGTTAAATAACTGAAGTTTATTCCCCCAAAAGGACTTCAAGTAGTGAGACATTCAGCCATGTCTCACTACTTTAAGTCCTTCATGATAAACCAAGTATCCTTAATATCTGTGGGCCAGTTTTTGGACTCTCTTCCATCTGGTTTATTCGTCTATCCTTGGATCAATACTTCACTGTCTAAATTACTGATCTTTATAATAAGTCAATATCCAGAGAGCAAGCTCTCCCTCTTTGTTTCTCAAGGTTGACTTGGCTGTCCTTCACCTTTGAATTTCCATGTAACTTTCAGATTATCTTGTCAATTTCTACATTCAAACACATACCCACAAACACAAACCTGCTGAGATTTTGACTGGGATCACATTGAATCTGTAGATCAATTTGGGTAAAAATGATATCTTTATAGTAGTGAGTGTTTCAATCCTTTGTATATCCCTCCATTTATTTAGGGCATCTTTAATTTCTCTCTATAATATTTTAGTTTTCCAAGAGGAAACCCTGCTCATCTTTTGTTAAATTTACTTCTAGGTATCTGATGATTTTTAATACTTTTGAAAATGGCATTTTTGAAAATTTGCTGCTCGTAAGTAGAAATAAAATTGATTTTTATACTGACCTTACTAAATTCATTTTCTAACAACACAGTCATATGACTAATGGCAGTTTTTTTCAATCTTTATACTCTTTCTTTCTTTTTCTTGCTTTATTACATTAGCAAGGACCTTTAGTACAGTGAGAAACAGAAATGATGATAGGCATTCTTCTCTAATTCGCTATCTCAAAAGAGAATATTTTTCAACACTGTAACATTAAATATAACGTTTGATCTAGGGTTTTTTATAGATACGATACCCGTTAGCAAATTAAGGAAGTTCCTTTCCATTCCTAGTTAGCTAAGTATTTTTTTAAATCGCAATTGGATTTTAGATATTCATAAAATGCTTTTTCTTCATCTACTAAATAATCATATGACTTTTAAACCTTTATTCCTTTACATGAATCACACTATTTTTCCCATTTAATAATTTAATAATTAACATTTTGTGCACGCACATGCACTTGCACCTTCTCTCTCACGTGTATTTCTTTAACTGATCCATTTGACAGTATGTTGCAGTCTTCATGACACTGAGATTTAGGATATCTTACATAGCCACACCACCTATCTCACCTAAGATCTTACCTAATATTACCTAATGATACCCAACACATATTCAAATTTCTACAATGGCCCCAAATATATCTTTATACTTTTTTTCTGGTTCAGGATTAAATCAAGGATAGTATATTACATTTGATTATTATGTGCCTGTAACCTCCTTTAATCAACAATACCCTCCTTTTTAAATGACATTAAATGACCTTGCCCAGTAAAGCCAAAAAGGCACATAGATTTCTTCGTCTGAAGGTTTTTAATTACAGATTCAATTTCTTTAATAGTCATATATTCATATTTTCTATTTCCTCTTTTGTCCATTTTAGTCATTTTTGTCATCTTGGTCCTTTGAATCTGTCAAAAGCTTTGCTCATTGTCTCATCTTCTTCTTCTCCATCTGGCCTCCTCTTCCAGAATGGACAGTCACCTTTAGGAAAAAGTGGTCCAAACCAGGGTCATGCTTTTGGGGTTTATTTCTGCTTCTAGATCTTGGCCCCATAATTCTTCAATGCTTTGGTAGTATGCTGATGCAGTCAAACAAATTTTATGTTTTATAGTTTTTCTAGTTATTCTCAGCAGAAGAGTTGTTCCAAATTACCTTGTCTGCCAATCTATGAGAAGTAGAACTCAACTTTTTTGGAATCCACAATTTTCAAGATAGCTATTTTTCACAAATACTTCTGCAAAACCTCCTGCCATATCCCATACACAACAGGCCTTTATTATTCTAAATGCCTACCCTTGCTTCCATAGACAGAATTACCAGATCCTGCTAATACCTTCTTATACTTCCTTTTTCCAGTTATTACTTTATAAACTGCTTTCCACTCTCAGTTTTGATTCCTCACTTTTTTATAGTAAAATCTTATTTCCTTGACAACTCAAAAAACATAATGAATTCCCAAATTCCCTAAACCACACTTTGTAAGTTACTCCTGTCCTACCTTTTGGTTCATGCTTTTCTCAAAGATAAAGTTATTAAAAGTAAAATGCATAAAAACACCAAAATCCAAATAAAGCAGGGGTTATAAATTAAAGAAGGCAAAACAAACATGTCTGTGTATGGCAAAATAACTTGAACACTGAAAAAAAACAAAACTAGTTCAGTTCTGGCTGAGTTCTGATTTGTATTCAGGATTCAGAGTAAAATTACTAGATCATTCTGTTTGGCCTTAGGAGAGAGATTCACTTACAAAGCTGATTAGGGAACTGCTGGGTCTTTCTACTGATCTTTCCACCATTCTTGACCCCCATCCTACTTTCTGTGTACTCTGTGAAAATCTTAGCCTCCTGAAATGATCATTTAAAACTCTAAATAACAGAAATACATGCCTAATACATAATGCATTTTACTGAATGTCATGCTCAATCTTGACCTCTTTATTTTCAAAAATGTTTTTACTTAGAGCACATAAAATATATTGACAAAGTTTCATTACGAGCAGAATACAGGTTAATACGACTATGCTTATCCTTCAAAATCCATGGAGGAGATAGCTATATCTACAATGAGTAATTAAATAAACTAAGATTAAGTGCCAAGAATACTATTTTTAAATAATTTATAGTATTTTCTCCCTCAAGCTAAATTTTATTATTAAAATACTCTTTGTGGGGAGAATGAAATCGTAAAAAGGTATAAGAATATATCAAATATAAATCTGAGAGGAAAAAGTACTTTAAAATTACAAAAATTTTTAAAAAGCTACCACTTGTAAGACATTGTCAGCATCAGAGGTAGTAGAGACCATGGTTGACTTTTAGTTGGATTCTCAATACTTCATTTACTTATTGAACATCTGTGTATCCCTTGCACCACATTAGGCACTGGAGTACGAAGACACTCTGATTCCTAGAATCCCTGTATCATCAAGGCATTCACAGTCCATGAGGGAGAGGACAGAGGTAAATATCAAATAATGAGAAAGTACTCTAAAAAATATAGAATAGATGTCATTCTAATGGAACACTATCTACTAACACTGGAAAGGAATAACAAAGGACATGGATGAAGCCTAAGCCATTTCTTCAGAGATGAGAAGCATTTTACCAGATGATCACAATGGGGAAAGATATGCTAACACACAATGACAGAGAGACTGCTTAGGAAAGTAAGATAGTAAACATTATATATGTTAGGAACAAAGGTTGCATGTGACAGAATGGCAAGGAGATGGAAAGGTAAATTATTTCAATTCATAAAGGAACTTTTCCTTTCCCATTCTAAGGAATTTGGTCTAAAGAGCAAGCTGGGAATAAAAATGAGCTTTGCTTCTTATAACAATCAGTCTAAAAAAAAAAAAAAAGATAAGTCTAGTGACTGTGAAGAAGTTGAATAAGAAAGGAAGGGTGAGGCAATAAGCTACTGCAGTAGTTCAGACATGCTATGGTAAAAGCCTAAACTAGGTCAAATATGTAGAGGGAGTCAATTTGAGAATAGCTGAAAAGTAGACTTTGAGAGAACATGATCTCTAACTACAAGGAAAGGAAAGAATTTAGGATTTCCATCATGTTTCCATTTCAGAATTTTGGTCTAGGCCTACCTGTGCCACAAATCAACCACGGGGTTCACTTAACCTTCAAGGACCCTGTTTCTTCACATACAACATGAAGGGATTGGACAAGATGTTCCCTGATGTCCCCTCCAGCTTAAAATACCTATTACTCTGACTGGTCAATACACATGTACCTCACACTACTATGCTCAACTGAAATATAAGTGATTGTTCTTTTTACTTTATTCTCTTGCTCCACGTTTTTAACACAATTACACCAAAATTACCTGTGCTAAAAGGATGATATAAGAGAAGACACAAAGACATGTTTTCCATAAGACTAATCATTTCAATGCTGCTAGTTTTAATTACATTTCCAGTATCAGCAGTATTTTCATTCAAACAGAGTGGATGACTACTAGTCAACTACTAGTTTCACTAATAGTTTTTCAACTTAAACACACCATTAAAAAGTATATATAACAGAGCATTTTCCTAAATACAACCCTAAGATTTTATCTGTCATGAAAATATTCTTTTGAGACATGACATCTCAAAATAATCAATTCCTTAAACACATCAGTCAATAGATTAGCTCCTGAGTATGAATCAGATGCTTTGCTAACAGGCAAAACTCCTAGAATTATGTTTAATGATCGGCTATTTAAAACAATAAGTTTAGACTTTTCAGAGATATTTGGGGAAAGTAGTCTAAAGAATAACTTATTTTTTAATAACCTTAATTTCCACATCATTTAATAAAGAAAAATTTAGTCACGGTACTGAATAAGCTCAATATTTTATACTGTTTTTACTAAGTATTCTGAGGTATTTTCGTAATAAAATTAAAGGAAGGATATTACAGTTTTTGAAAACTACTTAAGTCAGACCACCCCCCCGACAAATAATTCTAACATCTTAGAAATGAAGACAGTGAAGCCCAGAAGGGTTAAGATCCTACTCAAGGTAATCTAGGTAGATTGGAGACTTTGCATTTTTGCTACTATTTTCTAATGAACCTAACTGCCTCAATAGTCTTAAAACATAAAGTCTGAGTCTATGTCAAATGCTGTCACAAATCACATCAGTGTGCTCTATTTTCCCTAGGCTTAGTAAGTAATCTCAATTCTTACCAAAGCCCTTGAACTTCAAAAGATCATCTAATTGCAAAAACATACATGACATTCATTTTGTACTTTCACAACTTAAATTATGAGGGCATTAAATTCAATATTATACTATACTACAAACCAATGATAATGAAATAATACATCAAAGTCAAAATATTTGAATAATAAATTCAAAGATTTGATGATCATAAATAAAAAGTCTTCAAGTATACAAGATATAATAGAAACACCTTCCAAAGTTGGTGAAGGGAAGAAAACTGCCAACCAGCATATGGTGAAGTTAGGATCTAAATTTTCCTTCTACTAAGAAATCACCTGAGAAAACTTTTTCATTTATTTATCAAGTGAAATTTTATTAAGACCCTAAAATATACCAAGCACTATTCTAAGCACTGGGGATGGAGTGTGTTGAACAAGAAAAATAAGATTCTATTCTCATGAAACTTACATCCTAGTAGCAAAACACAGGCAATAAACAAACAAGCAAAATATCAGATAATAAATGTTATGGAGAAAATGTTACCGAGGGTTACAAGATAAAGAATGACTAGGTAAACACTTGAGATTAGATGATCAGCGAAGGCCTCATTAAGGAAATAATTTTTAGGTGAGCTCAGAATAACAAGAAAGGATCTACCCACTCTAATGTTAGGACAGAAGAACATTCTCAGCACAGGAAACAGCATGTACAACAATCCCCAAATAGGCACCAACCTGGTGAGTTTGCAGAAGTAAGAAAAGGCCATGTGTCTGAAGCACAGTTAGTGAAAAGAAGGATGACTCAAGGTCAGAGAGAAAGGTGAAGGCCAGATCATACAGAGCCAAAGTTATCAGTCTGAACTTTTCATAGGTAGAAACCTGAATTTGCAGTTAGAACTACAGTAGTGTTAACTATGCTTTTTAATTATCGGAGTCTAGAACGGGACAATGAATTTCCATGAACAAACTCAGATGTTTTACCAAAGAGTCACTTGATTTGTTTTACTCTGTCTTCAATCTTGGGAAAGTAACCTGTGTTAAGTCCAGAGTGCTACAATCTCTAACTACAATCTCCTTCAAATGTAATCAAATGATGTAAATATTAGTGTGCATCAGGAACTGAAGAAAAGTTCAGCTTCAGTACTGGCCCTCACTGTGTGTTAGGTGGGCATCTTAAGGTTCCTTCCAACTACATAAAATTTTTAATTTACCCTAATCCTTATTTCAATAAAGACAGTGGTTTAAACTCTAAATTCCTATAAATCCCTCAAGTTGACTGTATTATAATTACTAGTTTACTTCTGCCTCCCTGAATCCTAAGCTCCTTGATAGATAAGACTGTCTCATAATTATGAATACTTCCCTGGAAATTTTAACCTTTCACTCTATAGTATATAGCTTAAAAGGAATCTATTTTTGAACTTTAATGGTTTAAAAAAAATAACAAAACTATACCTATTTGTTTTGCAGCCTGCAATATATCTTTTAAGTCTTCATTTACACTTTGCATTTCACTCTTCTCCAGGTTTTCATTCAAAAATTTTACAATCTTCATCCATGTCAGGTCCAAACCTACAATTTGTTCATGAAGTTTAGACCGCTTCAACTGAAACAGACAGAATAATACAGAAACATACTGATTAAAGGTTTTCTCAAATCTATCATTTATTACATATATTTTGCATTACATTATACAACTTGGCACTACCCACAAGAATTCAAAATTGTATCTACTCACATCCAAATTTACAGCTCCCAGAAGGAGCTTTATTTAAATGTGATTTAAAAGAATCTCATTTGTTTAAAGATATGTTTTAACAAAGCTTCTTTTTTTTACAGTTTAATCACAACGAATACTCATTATGAAATAATTTCCATACGGCAAAGTAAAAAGCAAAAAGTCCAACATCCAGATAACAGTCGGTAACACCCCACATACCTCTTTTCCATTTTCCTGCTCGTTTTTAACATAGCTTAAACCATACTGTATATAAGAACTTTATGTCATGCTTTTTGATGAAAGGCATTTAAAGAAAATAAGACTCCTATGACAGGTTCAATATATTCAAATCAGTATTGCTTTCCTAAGTCTGATCCTAGAACAAGTTAGGCATCCAGGAGATTCTTATCTATACACACACTTTCCTTGAGACTATAAATCTTTCCATTCTCAAGAACTGACACAGAAAGCAATAAAAATTTTACTTCCTATCACTGGACTTGATCCATGGATTAAACTTCATGACGTCTTGTGACCAAATGAAAAGTAGCGGGTCTGACAGAAAACTGTAATTTTCCTCTTGGTTCTATTGACAATATTCCTATTACTTTCATAATTCACTATTACTTCCCTGCCTCAGTTTTCTAAACTGAAATGGAGCTAATTAATCTGGGTTTAGGGGGAGGAAAACAGGCAAATGTAGAGATGAGATAAGACTGGCCCTAAATTGAATTAAGCTGTTATAATGGGTCATAGGTACACAAAGTTTCACATTACTTTTCTGTCTCTTTTGTATATGTTGGATATTTCCCAAGATAGAAAATTACATTAAAATGAGGCTCATTATATCTGCCAGTTTCTTTCCTCAGAGGGGGAAAAAGTGTTTAAAAGCCTACAAGAATAAATTAAATGACATGGGATGAGCATGTAGTCCTTATAACTTTCAAATTTTAAAATCTCCTGTTGCATCTCTTATATAAAATAACTTGTAAAGGGCTTTGGTTAGGCGATGAGAGGAAATAATTCAAGTTTAAGATAGCAATATTAATTAACTGTATAGAATATATCCTTATTTTAATTGCTGTGAAAATGCAAAATAGCTCCCATCATAAAGAAGGTTAACTGTTTTGCCTGTAGCAAAATTCTGTATCATCATTAGAGGAAAAATCTACCTAAAGACTGTTACAAATCTTTTTTTTCCTAGTATCAATCTTTCAGTGAAGCTATTAATTGTAAAACTGCATAAGGGCTTTAAGCAATAAAATTCCAACCTACTAGGAAACAATGTTAATATTCTACAAGAGTCAAATAAGGAGTCAGAAAAGTGACTGCTGTTTTTTAAAAAACAGCATAGGGCCAGTTCCTTCATATACTATATTAAATGGCTCATTCCTTCATATGCACAGTTCATGGACCTTTAGGCCTATTACATCCACAACCAATTATAAGGACAAGACAGAAGTGAATTATGAGACCAGCTACAGAGTTTAAGAGATTAATATTCACATTTGATAAGAATTTGACCAGAGATCTGAAAACTTACTCAGATGATCTAGAGGTAAATTACTGGATTAAATTACAAAATTAATTGAGGCAGGTATCTTAGGAACAGAAAAGTTAACAAAGGATTCAATATCATAGCTCTGTTTGTCCTCTTTGACAATACACTTATAAGTGCTTAAGATAAGTATTCCCATAGCAAACATCAATATGCCCATTCCCCTTCTTGGTGTAACACCAAAAAAGATAAAACTTGCCATTTTTAAAAATGCACACAAGGACTTCGCTGGTGGTCCAGTGGTTAAGAATCAGCCTTCCAATGCAGGGGACGCGGGTTAGATCCCTGGTCGGGGAACTAAGATCCCGCATGCTGCGGGGCAACTAAGCCTGCGCAACCCAACTAGAGAGCCCACGCACCAAACTACTGAGCCTGCGCGCCACGAGAGAACCCCGCGCGCCAAAACAAAGACCCAGTGCAGCCAAAAACAAACAAAAAAAAGCACACAGAATTGAGAAAAAGAATGCCAGGGCTTCCCTGGTGGCGCAGTGGTTGAGAATCTGCCTGCTAATGCAGGGGACACGGGTTCGAACCCTGGTCTGGGAAGATCCCACATGCCGCGGAGCAACTAAGCCCGTGAGCCACAACTACTGAGCCTGCGCGTCTGGAGCCTGTGCTCCACAACAAGAGAGGCCGCGATAGTGAGAGGCCTGCGCACCGCGATGAAGAGTGGCCCCCGCTTGCCGCAACTAGAGAAAGCCCTCGCACAGAAACGAAGACCCAACATAGCAATCAATCAATCAATCAATAAAATAACTCTTTAAAAAAAAAAAAAGAATGCCAAATATTTGCCCGTATCTTATGTTTATAACGGTTTTCATCTAAAAAGTTTACCTGTAAGTCAGTCACTTCTTCATTATAATTATCTTGCTTGGTGACATTTGAAAAGGAGCGCAAGGCTCCCGTGAGACGAGGTAAAGCCATCTATTATTCAATCAGTGATCCATACAACAAGAAACCTGAAACTGAAACAAAACAAGATGATATTTATCTGTAGAGAGAGGTGGGAGAGGTAATCAAATTCAACAAATTAGCTTGTATAAGAAAAAAAGAAACCAATTAGTTAAAAAGCAATTGCTACCAATGTTGAAAAATTCTCCTGACACATTTTCTACCCAAGTAGTTTATTTAATAATGCATTGGCTTATAGGTGAGAAAGAAACAGACAAAAAAACCCCCCCTTGTTTGTGGGTACTACTATAACATTCCTTCAAATGAATTCTACTGATTCCTAAGTACAGGCATCAAATACTGTATTACTACAGCCAATAATATTGAGAGATAAAAGCACCTGCCCATCTCTTCTCCAATTTCATTTTACACTCACTGATTTCATTTCACATTATCCCTTACTTTCAGTCTCACTGGCTTTTTCTCTTCTTAAAGTATCAAGCATGTTTCCACCTACTTGCATTTGCATTACTTGGAATGCTCTTCTGATCCTCATACAGCTGACTCCTTGACACAAAAGTCTTGGCTTAAAAGACACCTCCCGAGATGGGGCCTTTCTTGACCACTCAATCTTAGACAGGGCAGCTACCCAGTTACTGTCTATCACAGTACAAAATTTCAATTATTTTTATAGGCACTAATTAATATTTGACATTCTTTTATTTACTTATTTATATATTGTCTTACCCCACAAAGAGTAAGCTTCATGACAAAAAAGACCTTCATTTCACTGATCTCCCCGCTTCATGACAAAAAAGACCTTCATTTCACTGATCTCCCCGCTTCATGACAAAAAAGACCTTCATTTCACTGATCTCCCCTAGCAAACAGAACAGTACTAAAATATTTTTGGCACTCAGTAATTATTTGGTTAATAATAAAAGGAAGAAAAATGGAGAAAAGGAGACCATGGTAACAGGGAGACTGAAGAACGAGAAAAGAACTAGAGCAGCTGAGGAAGGGGAGAATTCCCAGGGAAAGAAGGAAGTCAGGTAATCTGATCTAATCTCCTTGTTTATATGCTAACAACTAAACAACTAATCTTTTGGCAAATAGACTAATTATATTTACTATGAGGGGAGTCCTCATCTATGGAATACTCTTAGAGGGTTATCCTGGTTTAAGATAGCTTATTACAACAAAACTACAATGTTTATAAGGCATGGCTCCCTGGAGAATGTCACATAAGCTATGTAAGTCCCCAGGACAGTTCTCAAATAGGGATGATTTTGCCCCCGTTGGGACATTTGGCAATATCTGGTGACACTCTGGGACATCACATCTGGGGGGTTGGGAGGGTACTACTGTTTTCTGGTGGGTAGAGGCCAGTGATGCTGCTAAACATACTAGAAGGCACAGGACAGCCTCCTCACAGCAAAGCATTATCTAGCCCCAAATGTCAATAGTGCAGAGCATATAAAAACCTACTCTAGAGTCTAAAATAGAGATGTTTTATAACCCAAACACTTCTCACAGTGTGAAAAGACCAACAAAACTCAATTAAGAGACCTCACTAATTGTTTGGGCCAAAGAGCATGTGTCCATTGTGAGACTGAAAGAAAGAACAACTAGGGGGACATATAGGATGTCTCAGGCCACTCCCTGTTTCTGCTCTTCTTGATTGCATATACCCTTTGAAGTTATTACAAAGCTTAATACTTGGAAAAATCTCTGGCTCCTATATTAGTGTAATTAGATATAAAATAACTGTATGAAATGTTTAACAAAATAAGAGAGAATTTAAAAATAATGAATAATAAAATGACTAGCAAATTTGAAAATATAACTTTTAAAAATAAAAATATATACTTGTTAAATTAAAAACAATCAATATATGAGTTAAACAATAGATTAAATACAGTGAAAAGTGGTGATCTGAAAGAGAGATCTGAAGAAATAACCCAGTATGCTGTTACAACTAGACAAAGTATACATTAAGTAGATAAAAGAGAAACAAGTCCAAATATATCGATACTCACAATAAATGTAAATGAATTAATCTTAACACCCAAAAGATTGACAGACTGAATTACTAAACAGCAATCAAGTAAACACTAGAGCTATACGTAAAATAGGACAGAGAAAGGTTGAAAGTTAAGAGATAGAATAAGAACCTCCTGTAAATAATAACCAAAAGTATCTGGTGCCTATATCAATAGTACCAGGTCAGACAAAATAGACTCTAAAAACGAAAGGTATTATTAGGGATGGGGGGAAAAAAACACAAAACACTTCTCTACATAATAATAAAAGATACAGCTCACTGAGAAGGTATAAAACTTTTGAATTTGCATGCGCTGATGGAATAGCCTCAAAATAATTGAAACAAATAGACCTCCAAAAGAAAGTAACAAGTCCAACATCAAAGTGAAAGTTCAATAATTGATCAACTATTGATAGGTCAAATCAACAAAAATTCAATAAAAAATAGGGAACTTGAGCCGTGAAATTAGTAAATTTAACCTAACATATATGAAAATATATATTCTTTTCAAGTACACTTGTAACAATTTTAAATGGTCTATGTATGCGAGGCCATAAAGTAAATCTCAACAAATTTCAAAAAATAAGTATCATATAGATCAGGGGTCAACAAACTTTGCAGAAAGAGAGTAAATACTTAGGTTTGGCAGGCCACACGCAGTCTCTGCTGTATAATCTTTGCCTTTTTTTTTTTCTTTAAAAAAACAAAACAAACAAACAAAAAAACACCATTCTTGGGCTCAGTGTGACCAAATTAGTCTGCTGACCCCTGATATAGCTCATATTTTCTGAGCAAAATACAATTAGATTAGAAATCAGAAACACAAAAGATTAAAAAACATAGATGATTGCATTACAAATCTGTAAGGAAATGGTATGAGAATGGCTGGGGCAAAAAAACGGATGGATTATCCACACCACACTGAAGAACTTTAATCAGAAAAGTAAAATGATCCAATTTGCAAATAAACTCCCCAGCTAGCTGACTTTAAATTTCAAGTATCCATTGGGAATGAATTTAGGAGAGCATTTCTGGAAACGAGATGATTCAGAGAACCACATCTGGATTTTTCTAACACTAGATAACACACTTTCTGGAGCATTTGGAAGAAGAAATGAAAGCAGCAGTCAGTGGACAGCAAAGAGACTCTCAAAGTTTAGTGTGCATCAAAGTCACCAGAGGGGGCTTCCCTGGTGGCGCAGTGGTTAAGAATCCGCCTGCCAATGCAGGGTACACGGGTTCGAGCCCTGGTCCGGGAAGATCCCACATGCCGCGGAGCAACTAAGTCCGTGCACCACAGCTACTGAGCCTGCGCTCTAGAGCCCGCGAGCCACAACTACTGAGCCCGTGTTCCACAACTACTGAAGCCCGCCTGCCTAGAGCCCATGCTTCGTAACAAGTGAAGCCACCGCAATGAGAAGCCTGCACACCGCAATGAAGAGTAGCCCCCACTCGCCGCAACTAGAGAAAGCCCGCACACAGCAACAAAGACCCAACGTTGCCAAAAATAAATAAATAAACAAAATTAAAAAAAAAAAAAGTCACCGGAGGGCTTCTCAAATTGCTAAGCCCCATCTCCCTATTCTTCACCTCCAAGTTTCTGATTCAGCAGATCAGATGGCACTGAGATGGGGCACAAAAATTTTATATTTCCAACAAATTCTGCAGTGATGCAGCAGGTCAAGAACCATACTTTGAGAACCAGTTTTAGAGATAGTATCTTTTATTCTGAAGTCACCATTCAATTTTGTCTCAAGTCAATAGTAACCAAGGAGTTTCCATCTATATTAAGAATTTGGTGGCTTGAGTTAGGTTGCACAATCTGCTTCTCAGCAGTCTTTCTCAACAAGGTCTTACTGAAAGTGAACTGAATGACTTTTTTCTCAATTATCCTACAGATGGAACATAGTTAATATCATCCATTGAGAAGTAAAGCATACAATGTATGCCTTAGGGCACTGGAGTTTAAATTCTCTACCTAGATTGAGAGAATTCTATTCAAAGACAAGAACGCTATTCATGATGACTGACATTAAGTCAGAAGTCTTTAAAGAAAGGTCTTGACACTAAACTGAACAGTATTCTGCCTCGGAACCTACTTTTTAACCACACACGTTAGTGCTTTCAAAATGTAGAATCAGAACAAGAGACATGGGATATATGGACTATTCTGCCTCAGGCAAGGTCTTAAGCATTAACAAGTATTTGGGACCACTACTTTCATCATTTTGACATATCTCACAATAATCTGAATGTCCTGTCCCTCTCTTTGAAAAGCAGGCAGTAAGATTTCATTGATTTTTACTCTAATTCACAAACCTAACAAACCTTAACAAAACAAGATACCACTCACACTGAAACTCTAAGAAGAGTTCTAACAATGGGGTCTGGTAATGAGGTCACACTGTTATACACTGCACTAACAGGAAACTCTAAAGCTTCCTGAGGGCTCATCAAAATAATCAGTATGAATTACACTTGTCAAAAAAATGAAGTAAAGCACATTACTTGGTTTTCTAATTTGGTTTTATCTATTTTCTTCCTCCAGTTAAATGACCAACACTGTAAACTGTAACAGCTCATTTCCTCATAGTCACCTATAAATCATTTATTCACAAATACTTGAGTATCTCCTATCTAGTAGGAACTGTGCTAGGCACTGAGTATAAATAAGGCTTACAGAACTCTATTCTTCAAAACTCATTGTATTCTGTACCAGTAAAAAGATCACCAACATTTAAGGGTACCTGAAATGTATAAAGGTCAAAATGAGAAAGCCAATTTTAAATCTTTGGTTATTCATTTAATCAGCAAATATCTATAGACCACCTACAATATATTAGATACACTGCAAGGATCTAGAGATTAAAAGAAAAACATTTTTGGTATGACTGCAGCTGCCCTAAATAACAAGTTTACAGTATGGTTGAAAAGAAAGAAAAATAGTTGCAATAATTGTGCAGATACAACTGCAGGAAGACAAGGGAGAAAACACCTAAGAGGGTGAGAAGGAAGGTAGATAAGAAGGAAGGAAATTGAGATTTAAAGGACTTGAATGAGCTGGCCTGGTGGGGAAGAAAAGGTTATTCCAAGGTAGACATATAAAGAAGAAAACTAAAATAACAGATTATTGCTTAAAAAATCCCTATATAATAATGCATTTGGAGACTCATGAAATAAGACTAAAGATGTAAGCAGAGATCCAACAACATGTCTCAATTTAAGCATTTTTTATCCTGATAAAAAAATTTAACATATCGTACAAAAATGATTCAAATTTAAGTGTAGTGAACAGATGAAAGGTGGGGTCAAATTGAAGACAAGCAAACCAGTTGGAAAGTTTTTTCAAGAAACCAGGTGAGAGACAGAGGATACAACTGAGGCAGGGAAAGGCAGAAAAGGATGGATCTGAGAGATACTTAAATTTGGGAGATAGAATAAATTCACGGGGCAGGATGTGAAGATCAAGGGGAAAGGGGCAGGACACCCATATTTCTGGTTCAGGAGAAGCAGAACAGCAGAGTGTATGGGTATAGAGGGCATACTGGAAGACGAAAGATGATTAATTCTGCTTTGGAAAGTTTTGATCATGGGCCATCAAGTGGGATATACAGTTTGGGGTTTCCTATCACAGGTCTGGGCTGGAAGTACAGAATTTAGTGTTATCACTTCAACGTAGTTAAAAGCACGGATGAACATATTCCTTTAAGTCAAATTATTTATATATATAAACCTGTGGACCCTCTCCCTAAGAAAATAGACATATACACATATAAACATTTTGTAATTCATTTCAGAGGCTGCATGAATGCCATGAAGCCTATCCATGTACCCCGAAAAACCTCTTGAGAGTAGACAGTACAGGGTCAAGGACAGAGTCCTAAGAGATCAGCAAAGAGCTGTCATATGAAGAAAGTGGTATCACATGAAAAAAGAAAGTTTCAAATGTTATGCTACAGGGTCCAGTGTACTTAGCCACTCTCAAGTCTTAGATGACTTTAGTACACATAGTTTCAAAAAAAAATGGTCAGAGAAAGAAAATTTCAGTGGGTGAAAGATAAATGGAGGGCTTCCCTGGTGGCACAGTGGTTAAGAATCCGCCTGCCAACGAAGGGGACATGGGTTCGAGCCCTGGTCCGGGAAGATCCCCCATGCTGCAGGGCAACTAAGCCCGTGAGCCACAACTACTGAGCCTGCACTCTAGAGCCCGCGAGCCACAACTACTGAAGCCCGCGCACCTAGAGCCCGTGCACCACAAGAAGGGTAGCCCCTGCTCGCCACAACTAGAGAAAGCCACGCGCAGCAACAAAGACCCAACGCAGCCAAAAATAAAAATAAAAATAAATAAATTTATTTAAAGAAAAGATAAACAGAAAGGGAGGAAATGGGGAAATAAAATGGGTACTAGCTACTCTTTCAAGGAACTTGGTTGAAAAGAAAAGGAGAAGAGGCAAGAAATAGCGAAATGCATGCGGTTGAGAGTTTTTAGAAATACAGGAGAGAGTTGAGCACAATTCTATAATCAGAGGAGAGCCAACAGAGAAAGAGAGAGAGGTTGAATAACCAGAAGAAAGACTGATTTAGGGGAGTAGGCTCCCTGAGAATGCAGGAGAGAGAATCATGGTTCTAGAGATAAGACTTGGATGGAAGGATGAGCATGGAGGGATGGATGAGTCAAAGTGCAGATATGTTTGTAATATGGGAAGCATAAGGTGAATGGGGGAGAAAAAATATGGTAAAAGAGAGTTCCACCAAAATGACTCCTATTTTCTTTGAGATCTGCCAAGACTATTCAAAAGAAGATGAGATGGAATTTTTAAAGACAGAGGCAAAAGTTTAACCTTACCACCAAAAATGAGAGGAAATTGATTAATAAACCATAAAAGGATTTTTCAGGTGGCACATGAATGCTCATCTCATACCGGAAACCATAAATTTAGAATGGCAACAATCTGGCAAAGGAATGAAGGTTGGTATTATAGAGGGTTAAGGCTTTATAACACAGGGACAGTAGGAGGACAGTGGAGCCTAAATAATGCGAATGATTAAGTGCTGGATTTGAGATCCAAAGGAAAGGAAAAAACATTCACCTAGGAGGTCTTAAAGATACAACGTCATAATGTTTATGGTTAAAATTTCTCATATATGAGACACAGTGAATGCTCATCAAGATAAACTGGCCTGCAAAGCAATTGTTACCACAGTAATTTTTATTCCACATTTAGTATGGCCTACTAAATGACAAATGTCATTTACTTTTAAATGTACACATAAAAATGTGTACAAAACACATAAAAAATCCCTCAGAACAAATATAATTGCTAAAAGACTGAAACCCTAAAAGTCAATTTTTTCCTGTTGGCCTGAAGTACCCCCCACTATGGTTATCTGAATGAATCTTTACAGTGTTGATTAGATATATGTACAGATAAAAAGGAACTGTCTCGAAGAAGTTAACTGCCCTTTTTAACATTCAAATAGGGAAGATAAAAATTTGACAGTAATACATTTCCCTTTGTGAAATGATATTGACCAATAATGAGTAAGCTAGAATTCTAGTACACATTATTTTGAAGTATCACATAAAAAATTGTAAGATTTATTCTTCATATTCCAAACCTGTGTTTCTCAACTCTAAAAAGGGTCTAACAGATTGATAGCAACTTTAGGAAAATATAATTACAGTATTTTTAATTATAAAAAATTAACAAAAATTCCAGAAGAGACAAACCATATTTCCTAATGAGTATAAAGCCAAGCAATTACTTGTTGATGATCATGGATACCAAGTAATTATTAGGAAGAAAAAAAAAAGTAAAAGGGATATAATGTAGGTAAGGAATAAAAACACTGAAAAGACAGAGTAGCCTATGAATGGAGTAAAATTTAGAATTTAAAATTTCAATACTTAAAATAGAATTATATGCCCACAAACCATATCGTTAAAAAAAGTAAGCTAAAATATTTATATTTTAATTCACCAGTTTAAAAAATCAAGTCGTGGGCTTCACTGGTGGTGCAGTGGTTGGGCATCTGCCTGCCAGTGCAGGCGACACGGGTTCGAGCCCTGGTCCGGGAAGATCCCACATGCCACGGGGCAACTAAGCCCGAGCACCACAACTACTGAGCCTGTGCTCTAGAGCCCGCGAGCCACAACTACTGAGCCCACGCACCTACAGCCCGTGCTCCGCAACAAGACAAGCCTCCACAATGAGAAGCCTGTGCACTGCAACGAAGAGTGGTCCCCGCTCGCCACAACTAGAGAAAGCCCGCGTGCAGCAACGAAGACCCAACACAGCCAAAAATAAATAAATAAAATAAATTTATTTTTAAAAAGTTTAAAAAATCAAGTTGTGATATAGTTTACACTGTTTAGATCAGAATTCAGAAAACATCAGCCTTAATAGCCTTAATATATGTAAAACATTATATATATAATCCTCTATTATACCATTTCAAAAGGGGGTGGTTTTTTTCATGGTAAATCCTAAAGAAAATTTTAACTTAATTGTATTGAACTTGTATTCCTTACTTTTATTGTACCTTATTGCCACCAATTGGTTAATGTAGTGGAGTCACATTACAGGTGCATTTAATTATTTGAATCAATCAAACACAAGAGGCCAAATATAAGGCATAGACAGACATAAACAGTAATATTAGAGATTCTGCCCCCTATTTCATGTACTCAATACATGCTCTAGAGTGAATGGGGTGAGCAACAAGGATATGATGCTCTCTTAATCTGTTTCAATCACTACATGCATATCAAACTGAGAATCTTGCTGCACTGCATGACTCCAATGTTTAAACCTAAGTTCCCTTTTAAAAAAATATACAACATGGCCATTAAACACAAGCCAACTTTTTCATCTGGTGCACTCTCAGAAACTGTGATATGTTCCAAGTTTGGAGGAAAAACATGGCTGCATACAACATATTGAGAGACAGTATGTTGTGACAACCTGGTGTCCTCCTAAAGAATTTTCAAGGGAAATTTTAACTATTTATAGTTTCCAGCCAACAAGTTCACTTTAGATCCTAACTCATTCTTAAGCAAGAAGCAACTGCTCTTGAATAGTTTCCAATCAAATTAGAAAACACACTCAGAGCATGGAGAACAGAGAAAGCAAGGGAAAGATGATTAAGTATATACATATATACTTTTTATATAAATCAAAATCTATAATGGCTTGTTAAGAATAAAATTTATATAAATGAGATTGTTGTTCTCTAACTTTTCCCTACAATTACTTACTTATATTAACTCCAGGTTTCCCATCCAAAGGTGGGGGAGAAAACCTAGCCAGGCTCATAACTATAAACCAGAGTCTACAGAAGACCCCCACGGTTATATTAATTTTACTTTTAACAAAGGATAAGAAAAGTTTTCTTTTAAACGTTCTTGGGAAAATAAGTGGCTAGAATAACGTATCAGCACAGATGAGAACAAGAACAGTCAGAAAGAACACCCCACAAGGAACAAACAAGCACACAATATGGTAGAGAACACATGGAGAAGACCCACAACATAAGAGGCAGTATATATTTTCATTCCAGTGAAAAAGGTCTGGGGCCAGATCACCTGAGAAAGGCAACATTCTCATTCCATCCCCATCTATAGGCCTCTTAAAGAACAGACCCAAGGAATTTGTGCCTGTCCCCTAATAAGCCCTGAAAAGATTAATTTGAATTGAAACCTCTCAGGAGGTACCCTCATACACCAAACCAAAACTTAAGTGATGCTCTGGAGCAAGCCTTAGCTGTTTAGAGAAAGAATTATCATGACCTTGTACACTTACTTGTTCCTCTGTACCACAATTATAAGGAACACCACTACATTCCCGAATATGAGCTCTGGTGACCTTTTAGAAATCTAATGCAAGTTTTTATACTCAAACAACTAGGATTATACACTCCAAATCCAAAAAAGCATTTATCAAAGGATATGATGGCTTTGATCTTTACTTACTGTTTTATGCAGAGTAGAGGAAATTCTTTTTTTTTTTAACATCTTTATTGGAGTATAATAGCTTTACAATGGTGTGTTAGTTTCTGCTGTATAACAAAGTGAATCAGCTATATGTATACATATATCCCCATATCCCCTCCCTGTCGCGACTCCCTCCCACACTTCCTATCCCACCCCTCTAGGTGGTCACAAAACACCGAGCTGATCTCCCTGTGCTATGTGGCTGCTTCCCACTAGCTATTTATTTTACATTTGGTAGTGTATATATGTCCATGCAACTCTCTCATTTCAACCCAGTTTACCCTTCCCCCTCCCCATGTCCTCAAGTCCATTCTCTGTCTCTGTCTTTATTCCTGTCCTGTCCCTAGGTTCTTCAGAACTACTTTTTTTTTTGGATTCTATATATATGTATTAGCATACAGTAAATGGTTTTCTCTGTCTGACTTACTTCACTCTGTATGACAGACTCTAGGTTCATCCACCTCACTACAAATAACTCAATTTCATTTCTATTTATGGCTGAGTAATATTCCATTGTATATATGTGCCACATCTTCTTTATCCACTCATCTGTCGATGGACACTTAGGTTGCTTCCATGTCCTGGCTATTGTAAATAGTGCTGCAATGAACATTGTGGTACATGACCCTTCCTGAATTATGGTTTTCTCAGGGTATATGCCAAGTACTGGGATTGCTGGGTCGTATGGTAGCTCTATTTTTAGTTTTTTAAGGAACCTCCATACTGTTCTCCATAGTGGCTGTATCAATTTACATTCCCACCAACTGTGCGAGAGGGTTTCCTTTTCTCCACACTCTCTCCAGCATTTACTGTTTGTTGACTTTCTGATGATGGCCATTCTGACCAGTGTGAGGTGATACCTCATTGTAGTTTTGATTTGCACTTCTCTAATGATTAGTGATGTTGAGTATCCTTTCATGTGTTTGATGGCAATCTGTATATCTTCTTTGGAGAAATGTCTATTTAGTCTTCTGCCCATTTTTGGATTGGTTTTTTTTTTTTTTTTTTTGATATTGAGCTGCATGAGCTGCTTGTATATTTTGGAGATTAATCCTTTGTCAGTTGCTTCATTTACAAATATTTTCTCCCATTCTGAGGGTTCTCTTTTCGTCTTGTTTATGGTTTCCTTTGCTGTGCAAAAGCTTTTAAATTTCATTAGGTCTCATTTGTTTATTTTTGTTTTTATTTCCCTCTCTCTAGGAGGTGGGTGAAAAAGGATCTTGCTGTGATTTATATCATGAGTATTCTGCCTATGTTTTCCTCTAAGAGTTTGATAGTGTCTGGCCTTACATTTAGGTCTTTAATCCATTTTGAGTTTATTTTTGTGTATGGTGTTAGGGAGTGTACTTATCATTTCATTCTTTTACATGTAGCTGTCCAGTTTTCCCAGCACCACTTATTGAAAAGGCTTTCTTTTCTCCATTGTTTATTCTTGACTCCTTTATCAAAGATGAGGTAACCATAGGTGCATGGGTTTATCTCTGGGCTTTCTATCCTGTTCCATTGATCTATATTTCTGTTTTTGTGCCAGTACCATACTGTCTTGATTACCATACCTTTGTAGTATAGTCTGAAGTCAGGGAGCCTGATTCCTCCAGCTCCGTTTTTCTTTCTCAGGGTTGCTTTGGCTATTGGGGGTCTTTTGTATCTCCATACAAATTGTGAAATTTTTTTTTCTACTTCTGTGAAAAATGCCATTGGTAGTTTGATAGGGATTACACTGAATCTGTCAATTGCTTTGGGTAGTACAGTCATTTTCACAATGTTGATTTTTCCAATCCAAGAACATGGTATATCTCTCCATCTATTTGTATCGTCTTTAATTTCTTTCATCAGTGTCTTATAGTTTTCTGCCTACAGGTCTTTTGTCTCCTTAAGTAGGTTTATTCCTAGGTATTTTATTCTTTTTGTTGCAATGGTAAATGGGAGTGTTTCCTTAATTTCTCTTTCAGATTTGTTATCATTAGTATATGGGAATGCAAGAGTTTTCTGTGCATTACTTTTGTATCCTGCTACTTTACCAAATTCATTGATTAGCTCTAGTAGTTTTCTGGTAGCATCTTTAGGATTCTCTATGTATAGTATCATGTGATCTGCAAACAGTGACAGTTTTATTTCTTCTTTTCCGATTTGGATTTATTTCTTTTTCATCTCTGATTGCTATGCCTAAAACTTCCAAAACGATGTTGAATAACAGTGGTGAGAGTGGGCAACTTTGTCTTGCTCCTGATCTTAGTGAAAATGGTGTCAGTTTTTCACCACTGAGAAGGATGTTGGCTGTGGGTTTGCCATATGTGGCCTTTGTTATGTTGAGGTAAGTTCCCTCTATGACTACTTTCTGGAGGGTTTTTATCATAAATGGGTGTTGAATTTTGTTGAAAGCTTTTCAACAAAAGCTTTGGTTAACTTACTGTGTTTGGGGTCTCCTTTTCACAGACTGTAGGTTCATAGTTCCCGTTTTTTTTGGTGTCTGCCCCCAGTGGCTAAGGTTGGTTCAGTGTGTTGTTTAGGCTTCCTGGTGGAGGGGACTGGTGCCTGTGTTCTGGTGGATGAGGCTGGATCTTGTCTTTCTGGTGGGCAGGGCCGTATATGGTGTTGTGTTTTGGGGTGTCTGTGACCGTATTATGATTTTAGGCAACCTCTCTGCTAAAGGGTGGGGTTGTGTTCCTGACTTGCTAGTTGTTTGCAATGGGGTGTCCAGCACTGGAGCTTGCTGGTCATTGAGTGGAGCTGGGTCTTAGTGTTGAGAGGGAGATCTCTAGCAGAGCTCTCGCTGATTGATATTACGAGGGGTCGGGAGATGTCTGGTGGACCAATGTCTTGAACTTGGCTCTCCCACCTCAGAGGCTCAGGGCTGACACCCAGCCGGAGCACCAAGACCCTGTCCGCCACACGGCTCAGAAGAAGAGGGAGAAAAGAAAAAAAAAGAAAGAAAGAAAAAATTAAAAAAAAATAAAGTTATTAAAATTAAAAAATATATTATTAAAATAAAATAATAAAGTAATTAATTAAAAAAAAGAAGAGAGCAACCAAACCAATAAACAAATCCACCAATGATAACAAGCACTAAAAACTATACTAAAAAAAAAAGACAGACAGAACCCTAGGACAAATGGTTAAAGCAAACCTATACAGACCAAATCACACAAAGAAGCATACACATACACACTCACAAAGAGAAAAAGGAAAAAAAAAAAAAATATATATATATATACATATAAAAGGAAGAGAGCAACCAAATCAAATCCACCAATGATAATGAGCTCTAAATAGTAAACTAAGATAAACATAAAACTAGAAACAAATTAGACACAGAAAGCAAACCCCAAGTCTACAGTTGCTCTCAAAGTCCACCGCCTCAGTTTTGGGATGATTCACTGTCTATTGAGATATTCCACAGGTGAAGGGTACATCAAGTTGATTGTGGAGATTTAATCCGCTGCTCCTGAGGTTGCACAGATAGATTTCCCTTTTCTCTTCTTTGTTTGCACAGCTCCTGGGGTTCAGCTTTGGATGTGGCCCTATCTCTGCATGTGGGTCGCCCTCTGGCTTCTGTTCTTCACCCAGACAGGCAGGGGTTAAAAAGCAGCTCATTCGGGGGCTCTGGCTCACTCAGGCTGGGAGGAGGGAGGGGTATGGAATGCAGGGTGAGCCTGCGGCAGCAGAGGCCAGCATGACGTTGCATCAGCCTGAGGCGCGCCGTGTGTTCTCCTGGGGAAGTTGTCCCTGGATCACACGACTCTGGCAGTGGCGGGCTGCACAGGCTCCTGGGAGGGGAGGTGTGGAGAGTGACCTGTGCTTGCACACAGGCTTCTTGGTGGCGGCAGCAGCAGCCTTAGTGTCTCATGCCTGTCTCTGGGGTCCACACTGATAGCCACAGCTCACACCCGTCTCTGGAGCTCCTTTAGGCGGTGCTCTGAATCCCCTCTCCTCGCGCACCCTAAAACAATGGTCTCTTGACTCTTATGCAGGTCCAGACTTTTTCCTAGACTCCCTCCCGGCTAGCTGTGGTGCACTAGCCCCCTTCCAGCTGTGTTCATACAGCCAACCCCAGTCCTCTCACTGGGATCCGACCTCCAAAGCCCAAGCCTCAGCTCCCAGCCCCCGCCCGCCCCAGTGGGTGAGCAGACAAGCCTCTCGGGCTGGTGAGTGCTGGTTGGCACCGATCATCTGTGTAGGAATCTCTCCGCTTTGCCCTCTGCACCCCTTTTGCTGCGCTCTCCTCCGTGGCTCCTAAGCTTCCACCCCCCGCCACTCCCCATCTCCGCCAGTGAAGGGGCTTCCTAGTGTGTGGAAACCTTTCCTCCTTCACAGCTCCCTCCCAGATGTGTGGGTCCCGTCCCTATTCTTTTGTCTGTTTCTTCTTTTTTCTTTTGCCCTACCCAGGTACGTGGGGAGTTTCTTGTCTTTTGGGAAGTCTGAGGTCTTCTGCCAGCATTTAGTAGGTGTTCTGTAGGAGTTGTTCCACATGTTGATGTATTTTTGATGTATTTGTGGGGAGGAAGGTGATCTCCACGTCTTACTCCTCCGCCATCTTGAAGGTCGGTGTAGAGGAAATTCTTAAATCACCCTAACACTGACACTGTGTAAAAGAAGTTGGCACATACCGTGTAATAGCAGAATGAAATCTCTACCCCTCTCTCTCAAGTAGAGAAAAACTAGACACTAAAATCAGGACTCAGATGAATTTATGTGGTAAACAAGAAATATAAAAACAGAAAAGTAAATTACTAACTCATTGGACATTATGAATTAGAACAAACACATGCTAAGAATTTTATTGTGCTAATATATTACATGTCATGTATGCTTTATTAATCTTTCTGAAAAAATGTATTGCCATGACCATTATTTAACATTCTGGTCTGAACTGTTTGTTTCAATCTTTATGAATAAAAACGTAATTACTTACAAAAACAGGGTACTTTCTTTCACTTGGTATTAGTCAGAAATGTGCCCTGGCAAATACAGTCCATAAGAATGTTTTCTCTGTGCCTTGTTCTGAGCTGAACTCTCAATTCCTTATCGACTCCATCCTCTGCTATTCACAGTTTCCTAAACTGAAAGATGTCTGAAAGGGTCAGACCCATATCTCTCATTCTTTCTTACATTCTAACTTCTAAGCCATTTTTCTTACCAACATATTATATATACTACAGTTCAGAGAAAAAACAGATTTTGTCAGTGATACCTCCCACCTTTTTTAGAATGTAATTACTGAAAGAAACACCATGCTTCAAAAAGCATCAAAACATGAAGAACATTTTTTAAAAATTCATTTTCTCTGATGTCTTAAATATTTCAGGATGTGTGCCCTTAACAAATTTTTAAATAGTAATATAGTCATTCCTCTAAAGATTGCTGGTTAACCATTTTTACAGTAAAGACATTAGGAAAATCATGATTGTTGTTCATTTTTTTTAGAAATGACATCTGTATAGGTTGAACATTGATTTTTTCAATGTTTTATAAAAATTTCCATGTAAGTATAGACCATAAAATAATTAGGTCACTAAGTACTACATGTTGCTTTCTGATCTTAAAAGTACTTTAAAAAAATTATCTGTACTGCCTAATGTCAGTAAGTTATCAAAGTTAAGTACTCTTTTCACATGAGTGACTTCTAGATAGTTGAAGGAACCTGTAATCCTACTTTAAGTTTTCTCTTCGCCAAGCTAATCAATCCCATTTCTTTCCATCAATCTCCCTCATTAAGCCTTGGTTTATATCCTGTCACACAGAAATATGTAGAAACATGCATGAGAACTATATACGCCAGCTTCAAGGTAATGGATTGAGAGGCAGCAGAGAAGTGACAAAAGAGGGGAAAAAAATTAGCAATACTTTTCAAAAGAGAAGAACTGAAGCAAATAAGGCAAAAATTACTACTTGTTAAATCTGCATGGCAAGTATAGGAGTGTATTACATTATTTTCTGATAATTTTCCATATTCTTGAAATACTCCACAATTAAAAGTTTTAATTAAGTTTTAAATAAACACAGAAGCCTAATAAGAGAGATAAGAGTTGTGAAAGCATCAAACTGAATGTCTGCCAAATCGCAGGTTCTGAAAGCACTACTGAAAATGCTCAGGCTTATGAGAGACTGAACGTTGAACATCTGGGTGCTCTTTTAATATTGCTGCCCATAATGTGCTTCAATTCCATTTAACCCAAATCAATTCTGCCATTTTCAATCCAGAGTCCATTCTCCATTCTCCTTAGCGTAAAAGAAAGAAGAGATCAAGTAGTTAATGAAATCTATATTCTCTTTTAACATCCTAATAACTGCCCCAACAAACACACTGTTGAATGTAGCTTAAAAACTGTTTTTGCTAACCTTAATGTTTCTTCAAGGATACACATCACAGGTCCCACAAACTCTCTTTTCTTTAATTCATTCTTAGTTTGTGTACTCCTTCTCCACGTTCAATTTATATTTTTAAAAAATATTCAGGCACAGCAACATCAGTTTCTTGAGATACCTCTCTCTTCTTGATCATCATAGTTATGTATGAATACACCATCAGGATTACATTTTCCAGAGACCCAGACTCTGAAGACCTACCTTTGTGTTTATACTCTCAGACTAAGAATCATACAAACCTTTCTTCTAAATTATAGTTGCCAGATTAGCAGATAAAAATATAAAGTCAGAGTTAAATTTGAATTTCAATTAATTTTTTAGTATAATATGTCCCATGCAATATTTGGGATATACTTATACTAAAAAAATTACTTGTTGTGACCTGAAATTCGAATTTAACTCTGCATCTTGTATTTTATTTGGCAACCCTACTCTGAACATTCAAAAATCTGTATTCCTTCACTCTTCTGGCAAATATTGTATCTTCTTAAGTCAAGAATAATAGTTAACAAGAGGTCTCAAAATTTTTGAAATAGGTACCAACTCTTTAAAAGTTCAAATGAGAAAAATGAACAAAAAGTAAAAGATTAGACAAGTCTGTAGTGGTGACACACTTTAATAGATCATTTGTGAGGGCAGCTGCAAAGACCTGAGAAACACCAGGTTCACCAGGGTGAAAAAGTAAACTTCAAGATGGTAATCTAACCAAAGAAGACTGAAACCTAAAAATTCCCACAACGATCGGGAAGAGGAGGTGTTAACTGAAGTGTTCTTTATTCCACTTTTTATTCAGCATTGATTAAAAAAAAATTATACTGCATCTGGTGAAAATACTTCTACCCATCCATTAATTAATTCATTCAAGAAAAACATTCAGTGGGGACACAGTGATAAAGTTGCTGAAGTGAAAGTCCCCTCTCTCCTTGTTAGTAATATTTTCTTCTCTATTGGATGATTTCCAAAACCCCAAAATATGCTGTAGCTGCTCCCATATTTAAAAACTCCACAGCCCTTTTCAATTAACACCCCACTTTTTTGATCGCTATCTACAGCAGACACTCCAGTCCTATCAGGCTTTTACCTCTACTATTCCACCAAAAGAGCTATAAAGGTCACAAATAAGCTCAACATTGCCAAATTCAATGTTACTTCTCAGTCCTTGTTTGATCCTTGTCAGGAGATTTTGACCCAGCCCTTCTGGATAGTTGCTTCACTTGGCATCTAGGACACCAATATGTCTTGTTTTTTCTCCTACATTATCTCTTGGCTCTTTCCACTCTTGTTGGTTCCTCCTCATCCTCCTATCCTTTAACACTGCTATGCCCCTAAGCTCAGAGTTCAGACCTTTTCTTTAGCTACAGTCATTCCCCAGGTGATCCCATTCAGTCTCAAGGCTTTAAGTATCATTTATATTCTAACACCAAATTCTTATCTCTATCCTGCGCATCTCACCTATACTCCAGATTTCTCTACCCATGCCTCTTCCACATCTCCACTTAGATGTCTAATGGCTAGCTCAAACTTAAAAATGTCAAAATTGATCTCCCATGCAAACCTCCTCTTGTGGTCTACCTCACTTTAATAAATCACAACTCCACTCTGCCTGCTGCTCAGGCCAAAAAACTTGGAGTTATGCTTTACTCCATCCACTTTATCAGTAAAGTCTCCCAACTCTACCTTCAAAATATATCCAGAATCTGACCACTTCTCATCATTACCATCTCTTCCCCAGTTTACTGCAATGGCCTGTCTAGTCTCCCTGTTTTCACCCTTACTCCCTAACAATCTAATTTCCACATATAAATAAGAATGATTCTTTTCTAAAACAAGTAACATTGTGGTTCTCCTCTGCTCAAAACCCCCCAAAGGTTTCCCATATCTCTAAGTAAACGTCAAAACTCCCAAGGCATCTGGCTTTCTCCTACTTTTTGATTCGATCCCCTGTAACTCTCCTCCTTGCTCATTTTGGGGCATCCACACTGGCCTTGGTGCAGTGATATAACCATACCAAGCAGATCCCTCTGGATGAGCACTCTTCCCTCAGATGCCACAAAGGTAGGTCCCTCATTTCCTTCAGGTTGCTGCTCAAACATCTCTTTACCAGAGAGCCTTCCCAGACCACCCTATCTAAAACAGCACCCTTTCCTTCATCCTTCTCGTGCACCCAACCCACTTTACTTCAAGGCACTTATCACTGTGCTTGTTGTCAGCTTCATCAAATACAGTAAGATCCCCACAAGGGTGGGGACTTTGCTTTGTTCACTGCAGTATCCAAAGCACCTAAACAGTGCCTGGGGCCTTGTGCAGCCTCGGTAAATATTTGTATAATGGCTGGATGGATGGACTGACAGGAAGAATAAAGGGAGGCCAAAGCTGCCACAAAAAAAGAGGCAGAATTTACAGGTCTGGATTCCTATACATTTATTTTTTGAAGCTTCTATCATCTTTATTTCAAGACCTCAAAAATACAGTTTCACAGAAATTAGCTTAATTATTTGATTAATTTATTTCAGTCCCTAAGAAAAGAGGTCTTACAAACAAGGAAGTTTACTCAAACACAAAAGAAATCAAAAGCTAATGTGATTTATTCAACTCATGATGCCATTCTTTTCAAAGAACTTATATATGCAGAAATTTAATTCTAATTTTTGGGGTAAGTTTTTTTCAAAATCTCAAGCCAATAAAGTAGAAAAGCAAAAGCAAGGGTAAAAGGATAGTCAACAGTTGCTAGAAACTCTAGGGTAGGAGTGGGCTCAGCAGGAAAATCTTGGTAGAAGAATGCAGGAACAACTTTCACTCAATTGATATTTCTTAACTAGTATTTCCACTACATGCTGGACACCAGGCTGGGGGAACCACAGTGAGCAAAATCAATCTGCTACCTGCCCTTGCGAAGCTCACAGCCTGGGGGGAAGACAACCCAATTAAATAAGCTATCTCAATACAAACTAAGACTGCTATCTATAAAAGGGGGCAGTAATGAATGTTATCGGAACACAAAGCAGGTGCATCTAGCCTAGCAAGAAAGGAGGTTGGGAAGGAAAAGCAGCTTTCTTACTTGAGACTTCAAGGATGAAGAGTTAGGTAAAAAGCGCAACATATTCCAGATGAGGGGTGAGAACATTTCACACTCAAGGAACTGAAAAGATGACCAGAGCATAGTGGTCAAAGAGTATGTAATGTGGCAAGAGATGGAGCTGGAGATAGGTAGGAACGAGGTCATGAAGGGCCTCATAAGTTATGTTGTTTAGAAATTGTTCTAATAGTAAAAGAAATCTTCAGAAGAGTTTTTGACTTGAGCTGTGTTTAATAGACATTACTATGACTGCAGTGAAGGAAATGGACCACAGGAAGGCAAGACCTGAAGCAGAAAGATACTAGGAGGTTGCTGCAGTAATCCAGATGAAGAGATGAAGATGAGGAGATGATGGGTTCCTGAAACGAAGTAGTGGTAGTGATTTAGAGAAAAGTGGAGGAATCAGGTAATTCAATTAAATTTATTTGGCTTACTCTGATTATTTCTATCTGTGGTGGGGAAGGAGGCGAGGACCTCAGCTGACCTCCACATTTATAGATCAGGTTGATGACAGAATTCACTGAATTAGGGCTCAGAGTTTTTCTTGGGTGGGGGGGCAGTTAGGAATATCATGAGTTCAATCTCAGATGAGTTGAGTCTGAGATGTCTGTATGGCATTCAAGTAGAAACGGTCAGTAGGGACTGAATATTCAGGTGTGAAGTTCAGGAGAGAGGTCTGGATACAAACATGAGAATCATAAGGAGTATCATGGGAATAGATAAAAATCACCCAAGGATTTGTGTGAAGACTAAGAAGACAAGACAGCAGAAGCTGGAGAAACACGAGACTTTACAGAATAAATGGGTAGAAAGGTCTATAAAGGAGATTCTGAACAACAGGAGGCCAAATAAGGCCAGGGTGGTGTCTCTGAAACCAAGGAAAGGATAAGTTTTAAGGAAGAGATATGGTCAACCATGTCAAACGCTGTCAAGACATGTGGTAAAATGTCCAATGGATATAGAATTTTAGCTATGTTCTTCCAGCGTTCTGTTTCTAATAAATACAAACAGAGGAGTTTTCAAAACTTGGTGTTAAGCCAAGCCACCCTTCAAACTCTCTAAAACACACTCATTTTTTTCCAAGCTGATGGCCAAAATCAGTGACTTAGGATACAAGCTTTTTCACTTTTTTAATCAGTGACAAAGCCTCTACTTTGCTAACTTCAGGTTGGCTAAAAGGGCATTCAATGGCCATACATTAGTATCTTTCCTTGCCTTAAGGAATTTCATTGAACAGTCTCCCAAAGCCAACATCTTGACTATAATCTCCAAGACTGCAAAAGTGATGTATGTCTTCTTTTCCCTGGTACCCTGTATGGTTCTTGGTCTGTGCCAAGGAACTCAATAAATATTTGTTCAATGATGTGTACTCAGAGTATTACTGTGAAGCTTTCCAGAATTGATTTTTAGGGTATTCCTTACCACACCAATCTCCAGAGTAAAAGCATTGCTAATATTTTTGCAAAGCTTCCTTCACTCCATAAAGAATGCTCAAAAAGAACGTTTAGTGAGCCTCCCTGGTGTTAGAGGTACTACTTAAAGCAGGTCTCATTTTAGAAAATATATGTGCACTGGGAAAAGATGCACTGAAATTATTTTTGCAGATTGTGTACTGTCATTAATTTATTCTTATAAATCATTTATGTAGACTTTTATAATTAAGTTTCTTAAATCAAGATTAAGACATATATCTATCAATATTTATAAATAAGAGTAGAATTTATCATTTTTACGTTGTTCTATTTGATTGGCTTGTTGGACATTTTATTCACTTTCAAGAATTTTTCTACAAGGACAAGTTGTCTCATCGGTAAGCAAGGATTTCCTCACTTGGAATGGAATATAAGTTTTCCTTTATCAAATTCATATGCCATGTTTCTTAGCTACACACAACTGAGTAACTTGCTAGTTACTGACTTCGTTTGAAAATGATCTAGCAAGTCTTTGAAAATGCTGGAAAACATTAGCAACTGCCTCCCTGACTACTCCATAATCCTGAGATAAACTACCTTCCTTCTTTTGAAGTTCTGGTGTAATAGAATAGATATTATCCAAAATTAAGAGGCTCTTGAATTCATATGCTTTAATGTAGAAGTTCTTCAACAATATGAATTGGTGGCACTGGAATCACTGGGGAGTTGCTTGAAAATAGACATTTCTAGACACCCCCCCCCAAGATTATGATTCAGCAGTTTGACAATCTTTGGTTTAGTCATTAAATAACTAGGTATGAACTTTCTTTTCTTCAACTATAAATATTTCTTGCCAATTATCTTATTAAAACATATCCTGAGAATGCTTACTGTTACCGGTAAATGTCTTACATATTATATCTTTAAATCAGGTACCTCTCAAAATTGCACCCTAATTTTCCATGTCAGTTCAAACCTTTGATAATGAATGCAATTCCTAAGAATTCTCTTTAAAGAGGGAATCACAGAAGTGGAGGAAAACTAGCAAAAAACTCCAAAACCAGGAAGATAAAATGGGAATCTATCTTAATTTACAAAGGTCTCCAAGAGTTATTCTATTCAAATAACAATGAGGAGAGACAGACTGTAGTAGGAAGAAGTAGAATAAAAATAAAAAGACATAGTTCAGATGCCAATTTTTGTTTGATGGTAGAAAATCAGCTAACTTCTCAGGATATCAATTTTCTGATCAATAAAATGAAGAGGAATTACAAAATGATTTTTTATGCCGCTTTCAGGCTGAATGATCTGATTAAAATCAGAATACTCAAACATGAGTTGAATTGCATTAACTCTGAATCACAGAGACAGTTTCAGAAATAAATTAGGACAACCTATAAGACATTATCACAGGGACTTCCCTGGTGGTGCAGTGGTTGAGAATCTGCCTGCCAATGCAGGGGACACGGGTTCGAGCCCTGGTCTGGGAAGATCCCACATGCCGCGGAGCAACTAGGCCCGTGAGCCACAACTACTGAGCCTGCGCGTCTGGAGCCTGTGCTCCGCAACACGAGAGGCCGCGATAGTGAGAGACCCGCGCACCGCGATGAAGAGTGGCCCCCGCCTGCCACAACTGGAGAAAGCCCTCGCACAGAAACGAAGACCCAACACAGCCAAAAATAAATAAATAAAATATATATTAAAAAAAATGAAAATCATTAAAATATAAACACATGGTGTTAAAAAAAAAAAGACTATCACAGCCAATGCAGAGCTGGAAAATGAACAAACAATAGACAAACTCACTCAAACATACTTGCTCATCTACATGCAAAATACTCAAATGAGATGGTACATATTGATTTAATGAACATCTATATGGGTCTGTCAACTATGTGCTAAGTACACCAGGCAAAAGAAATGAGAAATAAGATCCAGTCCCTACTTTAAGTAACTTTAGAGTATAGCACATAATGCCTCCCTTTGGATGATTACTAAACACATATTAGATACCTTACTCTCTCCTCCTTGGTAATTATGCACTTTTTCTTTCCATAAATGTCTTTGCTGTAATTTCAGTTTCAGGTAGATATCTGCTCAAAGTTGAAAACTGTGCCACGTTACATCAAGATTATTCTGTACTAAAAGGGCTCATGTTAACTACCTCCCCATGGAAGGTACTATGGGGCAATAAATTTACTTCATTCAACAAGTACTATACATTTCCCTGATGAATATGCTTTGTGTATAGAATGCTTATGAATTACAAGTTATTAACACATAGATCACTCAGACCAATGTAAAAACTGGAAAAATAAAGTATTATTTTTCAGGTAGAAACTGATTTCCAATTGTGAATTTTACAACTAAGCCAACTTTGCAAAAAGAAAACTTACTCCTCTTAACTGGCAAAACACTAGCATGCATACCATCTTTTTGATCAAAGGCAAAATCAAGTCATGCTGTGCAAGTAAAACAATCTGCTCCTCTTTCAACGCCACTTACATATAAACACTGACAATAACTTATTCTTGCAAAAAGCCTTGCTTAGGTCAACTAGAGATCCATGACACGAGGAGGAGCCCTAGTCCAGATTCTCTACTAAAAGGGCGCTGGACTACAGAAAGTTCCACAAGTACCGACATCCTATGTCTCTTGATTTCCTAGGCCTAGCATAGTGCCTGGTACATATGAAGACATAAATAAGTGAATGATGAATGAACAAAAACTAAAACTATTCAGCAGGGATCACAACCTAAGCCATGAAAAATTAATTCACTTAAATAATATTATTTAGCTTACACTTAACTGGTATCTCTAAGGAGCATTTTTCTTCGGCAAGAATATTATTATAATTATCATTAAAAATGAAAGATACATGAAAAGCACAATCCAGAGTGGAATCAAAAGCTGAATTCTCAACTTCTGAGAACACTCTGAAAATCAGAAAAGTGATTTCAATCTATGAAACATGAAATCTGGTGATGGTGACCGCTCTTCAATCTAACCTGACTTCGGGAAAGAAAGACAGAAAATATGATTACCAGTTTGAACTACACATGTGATACCATTCATATAAAATTTTTAGCTACCGCTAAAATGTTTCTTTTAAACTAAATAGCAAAATACACGAACACACTGCAGTCAATGAATGAGTTCATGTGTGATAAGAAGCCTATTTAAAAGAACTGCCCACGTACCCACAACACCTCAGCACGCTCGCACATAAAACACTTATTTCGAAGTAACATTCTAGACTCCTCGATTGCTAAATTCACCATGGTCCACTCCCCACCCACTTTATTTACTTTTCAGTGTGGAGGTAAAAAAATACAAGGAAGCTGATTTCTCTCCCAAGTCCACGTGAAGAAAACGAAAAAGTTACCACATTTTTGTAACAGGAAAACAAACAAACAAACAAAAAACCTAATGAAAACAAATTACCCACGCACAGGAAAAATAAAACAAAAATTACCCACGTTAATTGGGTTGTAGCCTAACACCTTGGCCACATGAGAGTCTTGTTTCATTTTTTGATTCCCACCCCCACCCTACAAATTCCAAGAGCAGGACGAGACTATCCGAGACCACAGACAAGTCTCCGGCCCCGAGAGGGATGACAGGTCCGGGCTTGCCTCCGGGGCCGAACGGGAATCGTCCAAGGGGCACCCTGGCCCCGCCTCCTACCGGCTTCTCA